>NC_134483.1:484282823-484572823 GCF_040206685.1 Ascaphus truei
AATGACTAATCTGAAATTATGAATATTAAGCAAAAAATATGACTAAAAAATATATGAAAAATATAAACCAAATATCCATGAGATGAGACAAATTCAAAATCCATATCAAGATGGGTATAAAAAACACAAACGTCTGTGGGACGTGGCCAAGACACGAAGCAGGGAGGACGTGTAGCAGAGTGGTCTGTCCTAAAGATCATTAAAAAAGGTGGTAAAAGAGGTGCAAAATCACATATTTTCCCCTGCAATTAGATATTCTATTGGGGGAAGTTCCTCACAGAGCATGGAAAGAGCCAGACAGTATTAACTTGACTCTTGGGAACCTGAGGGGCCTTGGGGGTATGAGAGAGGAGTCAGAGGTCTGCATGAGGCGGAGAGGCCATTTTACCTTGAGCCATAGTGAGGAAGACCAGCCTGCCAGGAGAGATTGGGCAACGGGCAACTGGCTGAGACCAGAGGAGCTCCACAAAAGGTAGAGTTGCGCAGGCTGACAGCTGGGTGCAAGAATCGGCAGAGAGCAGGAGCGGTGCTTGCGACTCGGGTCAGCTCAGCCATAAAATGGCCACCGCAGCCATTAATCCACAAGGGATCACTGCGCACCCCCTCTCTTCCCCCTACGAGAAGACATCTAGCCCCCGAGTGTCCACTGCACACAACGCATCTCCGCCTGTAAATCAAATTAAAAGTCAACCTTGGCCTAACCTGCCTGTGGCTGCTGCACGGAGATCGCAGAGGGAGGCGGGGCAGCCATCTTACCCTCCCCAGAGACCCTTTGGGGCTGTATTGGGGGTTGCTCCAGAGCTGAGGATTTCCCTTTTCCCCATGAGGATTGGGCCCCATTGCTGGGCTGTGGGAGCTTGGCGGAGCCCCTCTGGACGGCAGGGGTCATTGTCAGCTGGAGCTCATTTCAGCGCACCAGCATCCATCCCAAGATGGCCACCGCTACCTAAAGAATAGGGGCAGTGTGGAGGAGTGGATGTCTCATGAGCGGGGGAATTGCGGAGGCTCTGAGGTCTGCTCCAATTCAGCCACTGACCTTTAAGTGGTGAACTAGAGGACGGCCCATCGTAGTCCAGTCTCTCCCACTGCCTCGCGAGAGACACCAGCTGACAAAATCTGCACCAGAGAAACAGGTGGGGAATTATCAGGCACCAGCTTTTCTATTTTTAAAGGTGCAGGCAATTCTGAGCTGGTATTGCAGAGGGAGATTGGGAGGTGAAGATAGGCTTGTACAGAATAACAAACCACCTGTCAAACTACTGTTTATATCAGATCAATACAAAAAGACACAACACTGTTTTCCCTGCACTCCGTTATAATCAGCAAACATAATATTAGAGCTGCATACACAAGATCCAACCAGTCCCCAAACAATGACCATTAAAAAAACAAAAACAACGGAGACTTCCGGTGACTTCACTGGTATGGCTGAATGAAGAGGGCGCTCCCGGACCCTCTCGACATAACCTGATTAAATAGGTGCTTTTTCCATCTGGATCCACCAGAATTTCAGACGAACCGATCGCTAAAGAATTCCTGCGATGGCAAACAGATCTACGAGGTGTATTTTGTTATTTCACGGACGCCCAGCACAGACCAGGTCAAAGTAACGAGGAGCGAGATGGCGCCGTAGCTAGTACGCCCAACAACAAGGAGCAGGACTGGCAGGCCCTGGGTCCCACAGACGATATAGAAGTCACCCACTCATATCTAGAGGATTTCTTTGACAAAATGCAGGAAAAGATGCACAAATCACTCCAGCTTGACCTAAAAGATGCAGTGAATGAGCTGAAGGAGGAAATTAATGGCCTAGCACAGAGAACTAGTGACCTTGAATCCAAGATGGAGAAGGCTCTGCAGCTACAAACTGTGGCGGATGACGAGATCATGTGTCTGTGCCAGGAAATTTGCTCTCTCAAAGATGGTCTGGAAGACCAAGAGAACAGAGATAGGAGACAGAACCTCTGAATCTGATACATTCCTGAATCAGTTCCCCCTGAACGTCTATATCCCTATCTAACTGATCTATTCAAATCTCTGTGTGAAGATTTCGGGGAGAATGACCTGGAAATTGACCGGGCACTGGGCCCCCTGGTCTGAAGACCCAAAGCACAGGAGGGATCTCATCCTGAGACTCCACAGCTATTCGGCTAAAGAAAAGATAATAGAAACCTGCAGAGACAAGAACACCATCTCATATGAAAATTAATCTCTACAAATCTACAACGACTTGTCCAGGGTAACCATTGCCAACAGACGTAAGCTCAAGCCTCTAACACTCCTTCTAAGAGATAATGGCATTAAATACAGGTGGGGATTCCCGTTTAAACAAGTTGTCATCAAAAACGGTAAACACCTGTCCATTAGGCACCCAGAGAAAGCACCCTACGAACCCTAAGCCTACCTCCTCTATCTAATAAAAACTCAGAGCCCCCCGAAGCCCCAGAGATCAGACCGAGGCGTGGGCCCTCCCAGGATCTCAGAGAGAATCGCAGGGCAAAAACCACAAAGAACTGAGATCTAAGAAAACATCTCCAACCATCTTATAAAAAAAAAACTGTCCCTCTGCCGTTAAAAAGACTACCCATGCTGGACCCTAAAACACATGACGCCTGTCAATTACTGAACTGTTTGCCGCATGGTGTACTGCACCGACACACTTTATTCGAGCAAATACCCAGTATGTACCTGGCAGATACCTGGAATGCGCCGCTCCTCACCTCTGACAAGCCCCGTTGCATTTGCCTTCCCAGCCTGGGTTCATGCCTGGCTGACGGGCGGCTGATCTGTTAAATGATAATGATTAGGATTTAATAGGCTGCAATGCTTCGCGTGTCTACCAGATGGCATAAATTCATGAATTGTAATGCAGTATATATATATATACTGTGCAGTATTGCAGCCAGCGGGAATAAAATGCTTCAATCCCTGCCTGGAAAATAACCCAATGCACTCGGGCAGAAAACAGTCACAAACCTCAATACACCTGGGTATACCCGAATTCGTGGGACTAGCCGAGCTCGAATAAAGTGTGTCGCCAGTGTATGTAGACGGACGTTCACAGAGGTACACAATTGGAGACTTTATAAGGTGAAATTATAACGAGACTTTATTGTGCCTTTTTCCTCATATCAGGAAACCATCCAAACAAGGGGAAACACAGCTTCTATTCACTTGGGAGTGGTTCTAGTGAAATAATATGCAATTCACAACTCCCTTAGTTAAGCATGTCTCCCAGCTCCAAAACATATAGCATGAAATACACATATATAAGAAGTTTCTTAAGAATGAAAGTCTTATCTGTTCCTTGGAGAGAAAATCTTCTCTGTTCCTGGTTCAGCTCGCTTCCCTCCGGGTGTGTCAGCATTCAGGTTTAGAAGATTCCCCTGTGTCTTGGAAGCAGCTCTGCTGTGAATTCTGGCAGAGCTCATGACATGTGAAACAAACAAACTTATCAATAATGGCGCTCTAGGATAACCAAATATAATACAACCTGCCTAAAGCCCAATCTTACTGTGTGTAGTAAAAAAGTGATACCAATACAAACAGGTATGGATGCCGCTATAACCCAGTGGGGGATCCTTCTCACGATCCCATGCAGAGTGAAGAGGTGTAGGTCATCGGGAAGCGCAAGCCATGTAAAACAGAAAAATAATCTGATAGTGCAATATACGTGATAAATAGTGAATAAATATAAATGTAGGAGTCTGTGTGCAATGTAGGAGTCTGTAGGAGTCTGTGAGTATTTTGCACACAGACCCCTACATTTATATTTATTCACTATTTATCACGTATATTGCACTATCAGATTATTTTTCTGTTTTACATGGCTTGCGCTTCCCGATGACCTACACCTCCCCAGAGCTCATGACATGGTCAGCTCCAGAGATCTGTGTTCTCTTGGTCAGTCTCTCCTGGGAGACTCAAGAACCTCTGCTCTGTCTCCAAAGTTCAGCTCACACGTGAGCTAAGGAGTTCCCTTCCTGTCTCAACAGACAGGCTTTTGTAAGCAATCTAAATCAGGCAGGTGGTGTTTATTAATTGACTACCAGTAGTTAACCACCACACTGCTAGATTAAAGGCACATTACTTAAACAGGGATTACTCCCCTGTTACAGTGTATATTGAGTATCTGGTCCCCCCCTTCTCATCTGCCCAGTCCAGGTTGGGATGTGCCCGACACCACCAGCCACCCATGTCAACTCACCTCCTGTGGCCCCCGGGTTTCCGGGAGACGGTGAATCATGACTAGTGATACAATCTGATTCCGGCCTGCTCATGTCACAGAACTTCCCGCACCGCGACCGTCGTCGGCCTATCCTCATTTTCCACGGAGGGAGGCACGGTCCTCGCTCATCAGAGGACAAGGTCGACGTCGGGGGACTTCCGAAATGGAAGCATAAAATGGGAGATTATCTGAAGAGGCTCGAGATGCAGCGACGACATGGATCCGCACACACGTTACACACAGAGCCCCAAGTGGGGGGGTCCAGAGATTTGACCGTTGCAAGACGGATCCTGCACCGTGAAGGCGATTTAACATAGATGCATTTGCCGAGCATGGGGATTGTTCCGATCCGTCTGACTCTCCGCTGACGTTCCTGTTTGCTGATCGCTGACTGTCCTGACGTGGAGTCGGCTACACGTGCTATTCTGTGCTATTCTGTGCTTCCTACCCTCTCCGCTATTTAGGGCAGACAGATATCCTTCACTACTGGACTATACAGTACCAGAGATGGGGTGGTCAGATTAAAGTTAAAAGTTTTAAGTTAAAAGATAACAGTTAAGTAACTAGACTAAGTTGTTCATCTTCCAAGCTGCCTAGCTTCTTGAATTTAGAAGAGGAAATGACCAGCTCTCTGTTATATAAAATATACAGTATATTAAAAAAAACACACACAAGGTTAATAAGCTAGCTAAAATGTTTCTTCCCCCCCCTCCCTCCCGCACCCCCCATTGTTCTCCCCTACTTTCCCCTGCTCCCTGCCTCCCACCCCTATGGTATAGGAGTAGATAATAGTTGCTGAGTTAGTATAATATTCAGTCAAGGGAATATGTACTCCACCATTTTGCACACTTTATGTGTAAAGAATAAAAGAAATGTTGCTGAAGCTGTTATCTCTGACGCTTCCTCCCCCTCTGTCCCTCCCTCCCATCCTCCCTCACTCCCCTTTCCCCCCCTCCCCCTCCCCATCACTCCCCTCCCACCCTACCCTATCTATATACTGTATCGGAGTAGATAATAGTTGTTGAGTCAGTATAATATTCAGTCAAGGGAATATGTACTCTACCATTTTGCACTCTATATATGTAAAAAAAGAAAAGAAAAGTTGCTGAAGCCATTATTTCTAATGCTCCCTCTCCCTCCATCCACCCCACACCCTATCCTCCCCATCACTCACCTCACCCCAACCCTATCTACTGTATATACGGTATGATTAGATCATTGTTGCTGAGTCAGTATAATATTCAGTCAAGGGAATATGTACTCAACCATTTCGCACGCTCTATAGGTAAAAGATTATATAAATGTTGCTGAAACTGTTATTTCTAATCCTTCCTCCCCCTTCGCTCCTCCCCTCTCTCCCCCTCTGCCCCCCCTCCACCCCCCACCCTCCCTCCGCCTCTTCCCCCTCTCCCTCAGAACTAGACAGATGCATATAAGATGATAACTGCTAATTGTTATAATTATTTGTTTATGGGCTGTTTGCCCCACTGTTCCACACTTTTACTCACAGACTACTAGTTGGGTCATACAGACCTGCGACCATAGCTTCTGTACCCCCTCCCCTTCTCTCCATTCCTCTCCCTTCCCTGCCTACCCCCCCTCCCCTCTCTCACTGAATACTAGGATGTATATAAGTTAATAATGGAGGATTGTCATAATCCCTACTTGAGGGTGATCTGCCCCTGTGCACCACACCTTTATAGGATTAGAAACCCACGGACGAAACCACGATCTTGGAAGTATTTCAAGTAGCTATAAAGGATTGTAGTCTCATTCCCCCTCCCCATCCACTCCCTTCCCCCTCACTACCCCCTCCTCCCCTTATCCCCTCCTCCCCCTCCATCCCCCCTCCTTCTCCTCCCCTCCCTCTTCTCTCCTCACCTCCCTCCCCTGGTAACAACCCATGAGAGAGCATTGACCGATAAAAAAAACAGTTTTGGGTAAAGACAAATGAGAAAGATAGAGGGTCCCATGCCCGTTTCTTCACTGGCCACAGAACCCCAGAACTGGGGTTGTCTCCAAAGGGCCTCATGCCATCCAATCCAGTTAATAGATTAACTAGTACACCCAACCTAGGGCTCTCCTTTGGCCCTCTTTGCTTCTTTTGTCTGCTGTTCTATCCTCAGCAGACTTCTTTCCCCCCTGTACCCTAAACCCCTCCTCCCTTCCTATCCCTCCCCCTTGCTGCCTCGCCTGCTGGGGCCCATCCAGATGTTATTACAATGATCCTGCCCTCCTCCCAAATTAAAAGATTAGAGAACCGCAAAATGCCGTATGGGAGGAGAAGGCGAGGTCGAGACAATTCATTAAAGACAAATAGAGCCCCCCAGTAGGAAAGGAATGGTCTTAAAGTTCTTGCTGACTTCCACTGAAAATGGCTAATCCCGCATCTATAAAAGTTATATCACTGAATGTAAAGGGGCTGCAAACTAATAGAAAGAGGAGATTGGCTCTCCAAGAACATTAAAGATCAAGAGGGGATATTGTGTTCCTCCAAGAGACACATTTTGATGTCAATGATCCCCCAAATACATTCAGAAGTGTATTCTTGCAAGCATTTTATTACTCGTACAACAGCAAGAAAAGAGGGGTGGCGATTCTATTTAGACAGGGGGTCCCCTTCAGCCCGGAAAAGGTGGTTACCGACTCAGAGGGTAGATTTCTTATAATATATGGTGCACTCGCAGGTTCGGTCAGTGCCCTTATACTCTTATACTCACCAAATGAAAATCAAACAGAGTTTCTGAAATCAGACCTTAAAATGATTGACCCAAAATTCTTATCCTCTCATTGTAGGAGGCGATTTAAATATGGTTTCCAACATGGAGGTAGATAAGGCCTCTGCCCCGGGACAGACCAAGCAAATAGCAAAGAAATTTAGGGACATAATAAAATAATTTTCTCTGACGGACATTTGGAGAGCACAGCACCAGGGCCACAGGGACTACACCTTCTCCCACCCCTCCCCCCCCCACCAAACTTACTCGTGGATAGACTACACAAAATATTCTCCAGGCCTCCTCACATTCGGATATAGGGCCTGTTACGGGAGACCAGTACTTTAACACCAAAACCACCGGGATCACTAGCACCAGACAGGACAAAGTTGTAGAATAAAATGGAGTTTATTCTGGCACGCCAGCAGACAAACAAAGATGTACAAAACACAATACAATACCAACTGGGGGCCTGGGGAGTGACTCTAGCTTGCTAGGTGCATTGGCCTGCTTCAAGAAGGCTTGTCCTGTCCGCTTCTCTTCCAGGATCTCAGTGTGCTGATCACACACAGCAGCCCCTCTGAGATATCTCTCCAGCTGGTCACTGTAAAGATAAAACTCCTTCACAGAATGTCTCTCAATCTCTCTGTCTCTCAGATATTCCTCTGAGCCGCTCTGCTCCCAGATGCTCTCTGAAGGCAGATCTCCACACTCTTTCCCAGAGTGTCTCATTGAAAGTAGATCTCCACACTCCTTCCCAGAGTGTCTCTGTCTGTTAGCCTCTCTTGCTCTCAGAGGCTCTTTGAAGTAGAACTGATTCTCTGATCAGCAGCACCCCTTTATATATCCCTCTGTGGCTATCATTTACTGTACATGGGAGATTCTACTGGACAATTCAAGCACAAATTAAGTTAGTGCCACAACAGCCAGAGGGCATGCTAAAACCCATCCCTGATTAAAACAGAGTCTGTGCCATACAATGCTTTTCCTTCCAGATCTGATCAGCAGCCTTTCACCTCCCCCCAGGAGTCCTGACACTTAGCCTTCCCTTATCCCATCAATTCTATAGAAAGCTTCAACTAAGTGGATTGCATTTACATCAAATACAGACTTTGAAATACATTCTTACAGACATGGAAATACAATTACACATTCCCTGTTCTTCCCCAGATGTTAAATACATTTGGCCAAAATAAGCCTTACAAAGGTGGCCAGGTTACATAGATTTAGGGGTAGCTAGCTGGGCTTCATAACAGTTTTGTGATGCCAGCAACCCCTACCATCACAGGGCCTATTATTTGTTCAGACCATGCAACAATTGACCTGACTCTCACCCACCCCTTTGTCAAAAACAACTCTTTCCATTGGTGACTAAATGACTCACACCTGAACCAGCCCAAAATAGAGACAAAAATTAGGCAAGCCCTTAAAGAATATTTCATTCACAACAAAAGCTCAGTCTCATCTCTGGCGATGCTCTGGAAAGCCCATAAGGCTACGATCAGAGGAGACCTTATCTCAATTACATCAAAAGGGAAAAAGGCAAAAATAAAATTATATAATGAACTAACAGAAAAATTATAAGACTAGAACAATCACATAAAGCTAATCCATCAAAAAAAAATACAAATCTCTGATCGTGACTAGAGCAGAACAGAGACAGATACAACTAGAAGATATAGAGAAGGCCCTAAAATGGACCAATGAAATATACTATGACAAAGGGAATAAGGCAGATAAACTTCTAGTCAATAAACTGAAGGGATTGCGGGTGAGGTCACAAATCATGGCGATCAAGGATAAAAAGGGAAATATTATCTATGATGATAAAAGAATTGCACAAGGGTTTACCAAGTTTTATACAAAACTATATAACCTAAATTCCTCTAAAGGGACCCCCCAGCTCCCAAACTAAGAGGCTGTCACGAATTATTTAGAAAACTGTAATTTGCCCCAGCTGACCGAAGATGAAACCAATACGTTAAACGGTAAAATCACCCAGACTGAACTAACAGAAGTAGTCAGGGCACTAAAAATATCAAAGGCTGTGGCCCTGATGGCTCTACTGGTGTTCATTACAAAAAATTCCTGCCCATACTCTCACCATATCTACTAGAAATGTACAATTCGTTCATGGAGGGAAAACCAATTCCGCCAGCTATGCCAACAGCAAACATGGCCATAATACACAAAGAAGGACGAGACCCAATGCAGTGTGGTAGCTTCCGCCCAATTTCATTATTAAATAATGACCTGAAACTATATAGTAAAATTCTAGCAAATAGATTAAACCCTATTCTACCTAGATTGATCCATATTGATTAAGTAGGTTTTGTGGCGGGTAGACAGGCCTCAGTTAACACCCAGAAAATAATAAATATAGTGGACCATGTTCATCGCACGGGAACCAGAGCCATACTTCTGAGCCTAGATTCAGAGAAGGCGTTCGACAGAATAGACTGGGAATTCTTAGACAAAACATTACAGAAATTTGAATTCAAAGACTCCTTTCTAGAAGGAGTCCTAGTATTATACCGAAACCCAACGGCCTTGGTTAAGCTTCCAGGGAATGGACTGAACCCAATTCAAATTAAGAATAGAACACAACAAGGCTGCCCATTGTCCCCTCTTCTCTTCGCTCTAACAATTGAACCACGAGCTGCAAATATTCGAGCAAATAATGACATCTAAGGTATAGTAATTGGAAACGAAAATTATATCTTCTCTTTTTTCGCAGATGATATCATTCTAACACTTGCAAATCCACAGATCTCTATAGCTAATCTCCAAAGTGCCCTATCAGACTTTGGGAAAATCTCAGGGCACAAAATTAATAATAAGTTGGTTTCCCTAAATCTAAACCTCCCAGATCCAGAGATGAAACCAATAAAATCGAATTTCAACTATAGGTGGAGTTCCTCGCACATTAAATATCTAGGAGTAAATGTGACAAAGCACTACCACTCTCTATACCAGAGCAACTACCGACCCCTATTTGACAGAATCAAAAAAGACTTGACAAGGTGGCACAGGCCTCCAGGTATCGTGGATAGGGAGAATATTCTCAGTAAAAATGAATATTCTTCCCAGGTTACTCTTCACTTTCAGACTCTCGCAGAATGGATACCTGGATCCGAACTAAAAAATATACAAAATAGAATATTCTACTTTATCTGGCAGGGCAAGAGACCCAGAGTCGCTAGTACAGTTATGCTGACCTCAAGACTAAGAAGGGGCATGGGATATCTCAAAATATTACCAAACTGCCAAATTATGACAAGTGGTGGTTTGGAACGCTGACCCAGCCTAATATTGACCCAGCCTAATATTGCCTAATCCCAGTACGCCAGAACACCTTCTATACAAACGACCTTATGGGCCCCGGACAAAAAAGACCCACATGTGAGGGGGTTAGAGCTGGGTCTGATGAGATGCACCTGGGAGGTCTAGGCCATATCCAAGAGTAAATTCAATCTCAAATCTACCACGTCACAACTCACCCCACTTTTTAACAACCCCAATTTCCTTCAAGGATGCGGAACTAAACAATTTGATCAATTTAAAACAAAGAATATTAGGACAATTGCCGACCTGTTACACAATGGGAAATTTCTTAGTTTCCATGAGCTTAAGATTAGATATGAAGAACAAGATCTCCATATGTTTAAATACCTTCAGATCAGGCACTTCCTGCAAAACATCTCGTCAAAACTAGAATTTCCCAATCTCTGAAGTTTTGAATGATTGTGTAAAAAAGGAGTGTACCTAAAAGGCATCACAAAAATATATGCTGGTGTTGAGGCCTTGGTAAGCACCCCTGATCATAACTATATGCTTAAGTGGGTGTCCGATTTAAACATGGACATTGACAGAGATGATTGGGAGGATATTTGGGAGTTTGCCACAAAAACATCTACACAGCCGCGGCCCCTTTTATTCTAACACTTCACCGATATTTTCCGGTGACTTTTTCTGAATGCCACGCGCTTCGCTGCGTTCATGCGGCGTTCATGCCGTATTTATGTCGCAATCATGCCGGTGTCCACTGCGCTTGATCTGTTTAATGAGAATGTTTCGGATTTAATTGGTTGCAATTCTTCACGTATCCGCCAGGTGGCAGATATTCATGAATTGTAATGCGCATGCGCTTCAGTAATGTGTCGACTTGCAAATGTATAAAAAATACCACAGTGGTCCTTTGTGAATTGACCTTTGTACTGAAGAAGTTGTACAACATTGTATCTACTGTATTTAGGCGTTTCATATTTAAAACTAAATGCAAACTGTCTGGTGTTCTATTCCATTGTCCAGAGAGGTCTAAAGATGAGTACATCACTGCAGTCCGTGTTCAGAAAGACCAACATAACGTACGTACGCTTATTTAATATGGTCAGCAATTAGTTCAGCAGATGATAAGATGGCCACAATTGGTCAAATTTATCAATATTTTATCGAAAATTATGACTTTTACAGATTTTCACCAGATGCTCTGGGGTGGAAGCGCGCGATAAGGAAAAAGTTATGTATCGATCCGTGGTTTTTTTGTATTGGTCCTGCACCCGGAGTTACAGGAGGAGGGTATTGGTGTGTTGCCCCTGATTTTTCCAGTACCTTGTAAAACCAACTACGAATCGTCAGTCCCAGGCAAGCAATACGCCAGCGCAAGCACCGGATTCCAATAACGGTCTGACCATCTGTGAAAACTGCTGACCGGCAACCCTTGCTATCATCCCCCGCCTGGATACCTGCAGCCTGAGCACGTGCAGATACCAGCAAGCTTGCATGTACCAAAGCGATTTCCAGCTTCATCAGCTGGCAACTACAGGTCTAGCAGTCCCGCTGTCACCTGTCAACTAGGTGTATAATCAAGACTATGGGACTGGCAGTGGCTCGGCGCCAACCGATTGGCAAAGTCTATGGTGAGTACGGCTGCCGTATTTTATTCTTTTTTGAAATATCAATATCAATGCACAGTACAGCGATTCTCCTGTAATCAATCTCTTTGCTTATGGTTATTTACTGTAGTTCTTTTAGTCACAATTCGCCAATCTTTAGTCCAGCAATATCATTGGCTGAGCAGCTTCTACAGTAGATTGTTGGACAGCTAGGCGCATGCACATTGGAACCTTGTTGAAACGCATACTGTATGCGTCTCATCACATCTAGGCGCATGCGTGTATGTGAACAAGAGATGCCCCCCGAGAAAATAATTGTTGGGACTGCGGGTACTGACTGTGGGAACTTCTTTAGGGGACTGACTACTGAACTAACCATTACAGTATTTACAGTATTTATTTTTCTGTCTCAGAAAAAGTAACTTTGTCATCAGGCTGAGAACGGCAAATGGAGGGATTTCAATGGATAATATCGCTTTTTGTAACGATGCTTGCACACTGCTGAATCTGAATCAGTGCCTTTTTTATTGATTAGGATAGAATAGCTGAGCTTTTTTTTTACATACTTTTTTACATACTGTACTGTATAATAAACCCCCAAAATAACAAGTATGCATTTATTCTGTACATGTATTACAGTGCAGTATGTGTGTTCTACTCTAATAATAATACAAATACCGATATTGCGTTTTTAAAACTGTTTTGATGTACTGTAATGCGCAGTAAGTAAAAAAACATAAATGGTGTACTGTAGTTAAAAACATACAGGTATATTTAAAAAAAGCAGCAATTTATTTTATTGGTGGGTGCAGTAAGTACAAATACATTAATGGTGTCCAATACAGTAAAAACATTGACAGTATGAATACAATCTACAACAATCAATATTATTTTTATTGGTGGAGTACTGTAAGTAAAAAAACATTAATGGTGTACTGTAATTAAAAACATACAGGTATATTTAAAAAAAACATATTAGAATACAATTTAAAACAATGAACAAGTCAGAAATGAATCAACATTTTAACAGACGACCAATCACAAAGCGAATTCGATCCCCAACAGATTGTCCTTCCAGGGCTGATGCCTTGTATGCCGCAAAATGCCATTAATGGAGTCTCGCACGATTTTCATTAAAGGATCGGTAATTGAAAAATAGCACCGCAATTCCTCCACAATAGCCTTTTTCAAATTTTCAGGCAGAGCCTTTTTCTCGCGATTCCCTTCGTAGTTCACATTGTGGGCCCACCCTAAGTACAACGAGTATGGCACGTGGTGCTTGAAAATGAACAATGCATGCATCTGGGGTATACGAGCACTTGCAAAACTATACTTCTCCCTGAGTGGATGGGGCAGCTCGCGCAGGATGATGTCGGGCACCGTCTCAATGCAAGCGTATGTGGGTTGGATTCTGGGAGCGGGTGTTCTTCTTGGAGCGGGTGTGCTTGTGGCGGCGGGCGAGGGTAGGTTATCTGGGAGGATGCTTTCCTCCTGTCCCATTCATCCCATCCATGCCACCCTCCTGCTCCGGCGTCCGAGATACAGGGGCATGAACTCCGAGCAAATTATGTATCCCCGCTATGTCAGTCTCTATCTTCTCCATCCGTTGATCCATCCGTTGATACATCTTCTCCATCCGTTGATCCATCTTCACCATCCGTTGATCCATATTTATCATGGTCTCTAAAAGAAGATCTCTCATTCCCAGCATAGAGTTCCCAGGCATATCGACACTTAACCCATTCAGCATGCGGTCTAACGAGCTGGATCTTGTGCATGGGGTGCTTTGGACATCTGGGTGGATGGGTGCATAAGAGGATTAGATGGGGGTTCCGTGGATATACTGCTGCGGCCAAGTTTATTCGAGCATTTGCCCGTTCTTGGCCGCAGCAGTAGCCTGGCGCGCGCCCGAGTGTGACGGGCGCGCGCCGAAGCAGCGGAAGAGCGCCCTCCGATCGGGGCGCTCTCCCTACCGCTGCCAGGTCCGCCGGGTCCCCCGGAACCCCCTGCCGCCGTCCCGCAGATCGCGGGACACCAGGGCTTCCCGCAGATCGCGGGACACCAGGGCTCCCTCGGGGATCCCTGTACGCGCGTGCAGGGGGCGCAGGCTCCCGAAGACGCGTGACCGCGCGTCTATGACGCGCGGCACGCCGAGGGGCGGCCACTAGCAATAAAGTGTGTCGGTACTGTAAGCGGCAGCGTCGTCGAGGAGTGATGGAGAAGGTGTCCTCTGGGTTTCCGGGAGAGAAGTGGCAGCGGCGGCGAGGGCTGATGCAGAAGGTGACCATTTGTTTTGCTTTGAGTGTACATCACAAATTTCTTCTTGACATAATAAGGCTTCTTTAAAGCCTTTAAAGATGGCGGATTCCGGTGCAAACGGCAGATGACAGACTCAGAGAGGCTGCTGGGATACTTCAACAACTTTATTAATCCAAACACACAAGGGCTAACACCGCATTCTCCCCCTCTGAGGGGATTTGGATTAATAAAGTTGTTGAAGTATCCCAGCAGCCTCTCTGAGTCAGTCATCTGCAGTTGCGCCGGAATCCGCCATCTTTACCTGATTTCCCTCTGACGGTGGCAACCTACAAACCCCTGCACCGGTCAATTCCGTGGCCCAGCGGAGCTCCCTCATGCGCTACCCCAGTGACTGACAGCAATACAGTTTGCCACATCGCACACGGAAGCGCAGGACAGATCTCCACAATCTTCTTTAAAGCCTTACCTGTAGCCTTTGGAGTCATCAGAAGGTTTTCTTTATTAGCCTTAGCCTTTCGCTTTGGCCTTGGCTTGGAAACGGCTGCCGCCTTTCGCTTTTTCTGCATGACAGGCACGGCAGAGGCGAGTTGGTTCCTGCGTCCGTAGAATCGGGGTTGATCCATGGAAGCAGATGGCACAATGCAGTATCTGGACAAGGGCAAGTTCAGATACAGATCATCGAGTGGGAGGCAATGCAATGTGTGTCACCTTTTATGCATGGCGAGGAGGTGCAGGTGTTAAAAGTGGGCGTGTTCTAATGTGACTCATTAAAGTATAAATACACCATCCATTTTGTGGATTTACTGCACATTGAATACACATCGACTAAACATCGAATTTACATTCTTGTGCTTGTATTTCTTTCTACACGCAGCGATGCCTGTTAAAAAGATTTTTAAGGATCTCAGCATGAGAATAAAGGAGATGTACACGAGAGGACAACGAATTACGGATATTCAATGCTGGCTAAGTACTTCTGGCCTCGTTGTACCAGCAGCAACCGTGAGCTATCATGCCCACGGTAAGACCAAAAAAGTAAAGACGACACCAACGGTAACTATCGCGTAAGTACTGTACTGTACTGTATCTATCTATTATTATTGTTATCGCTGTATATTTATATAACTCTATTCTATACAGTATCTGTCTATTTTTTTGTTATCGCTGTATATTTATATAACTCTATTCTATACAGTATCTTTCTATGTTTATTGTTATCGCTGTATATTTATATAACTATTCTATACAGTATCTTTCTATGTTTATTGTTATCGCTGTATATTTATATAACTCTATTCTATACAGTATCTTTCTATTTTAATTGTTATCGCTGTATATTTATACAGTATAACTATTCTATGAAAGTAATATCTACTGTATATTTGGCCATACTGTAGGCCTGAACATAAATGTACCTGTACTTTTGGCCTACTGTAACGTATTGTTGTTTTTCCTTTAAACTGTAGGGAGACAACTGTTCTGGTTGACAGAATAAGTGAAGAGAATGTTGAGAAGAGTGCCTTAAGGGTCAAAGACACTCTGCAGAAAAATCCCAATCTAACCGTATCAGAGACCAGCATTAAGAAGATGAGACGCATAATTGGAAGAAAATATGGATGTGTGAGGTTAGTACTGGACAGTACAGGAGGTGAAAAGTGTGGTTTAATAAACTGTACTGTACCTATAAAATTATTCCTTGTCATTACACAGCGTACCCTATGATAAGGGACGTCAACAAGATAAAGAGAGTGGTCCAGGCACAGGCATGGATCGACAGTGGCGAAACTTTTTAGGATTGCATCTTCACTGACAAGTCTACTGTATCGCTGGAGAGATTTGCCACCTTAGCATTCCACAAAAAAGGTTGCAATTCTATGAAGCCGCGTCCAAAACACCCAGTGAAGTTGCATGTGTGGGGTGCCATCTCTAAGCGTGGACCAGGATGCATCGTCATCTTTGATGGTACAGTATAATAATGCACAAAGTCACATGCTGTAGCCTTAAGCACTGTACTGTACTACTGTAGTGTGCATTATTTTGGGCACTTTTATTTTCTTGTTACAGGAATCATGAATAAAGCATTTTTCCAAGAGCAAATAGTGCCTGAGATTGTGGAATACATCACATGTGAATTCCCAGATGGTCACCGTGTCAACAGCGCATATTCTTGCCTGCGTTATCAACTGGGTGAAGATGCCAGCGGAGTAAGTACGGTAACCGTGTCTCGTTTTTTCACACTGTTTACTGTGTATCTCTTTAACTAATTCTCCTTTTTCCCCCTCCAATGACAGATCGCCAGACTCCAATCCTATCGAATTGGTCTGGCATCAGCTGAAGGACCATATCCGAAAAGTGGTGAAACCCTCAAAAAAGGATGAGTTGGTGAATGGCGTAATGAGTTTTTGGAACGATGTGCTCACCGTGGAACACTGTAATAAATATATCGACCATATTGCGACTGTGTTGCCCATTGTGATAGAGTGTAATGGGAAAGCATCAGGAAGGTAGTATAGTATTGTACTGTAAGAAGGGGGTAAGATGGTCCGTGGTTCACAGCAACTTCAGCAGCCAACGCATGGATGTCTAAAAAAACTTTATTGATCGCTAGCAGCAAACATCAGGCAACCACTCTAACATGTTTCGTCCAGGCTATGGACTTTTTCAAAGAGTGCTGATAGTGTATGGCAGCCAAATAGATATAGGGAGTGGTGAGTGTATGCCACCAATAGAAGCAGGGAACGTATTTAAACCTCACCTGTGGTAGATTAATCATTAAAGTGGATAACTATCTCCCCAACAATCCCCATAGCAATGGCTGCACAACAAGGTATTTACAACATACACATGAAAAATCTTAAAAACAAAACAGAACATATAATGGATAAATTTAAAAACACAACTACTGATGTTTTAAGTTACCAGCATCATTATTATTATATAAAGCTATATCAATTAATGGAAGTATACAGATGTATAACAAAGGATTTCATATATCTAGTACTTATAAAATCTTTTTTGTACTTATAAAGCATTTTCAGTATCAAGATTCACTTTAAAGGGATATAAACATTTTATCAATTTATTCACATAATTCATATCCATGAATACAGTGGCAACCGCATGACAGACAGTAACTTAATATGTCACCTCCCAGATCACAATGTAATTGGGTGAACACTGTGAACCCACCCCAAAACTTAGCCATTACCCCATCAGGAAGTGTTTCAGTTCCCACTCCTGATTGATGCCGGCCGGATGGAGTGTGTTCAGAGTGTACACCCAATACATTTCCTGTTTATTTAATACCCCCTCTCTATGGCCTCCTCTAGCGTTACAAGGGATATGTTCAATTGCCATATAGGAAAAGTTGGCTATTCCCCCTTTAGGGCATCTGGAGAAGTGTCTGGGAACTGGATGAGACACATCATTCTTTTTAATAAGCCTGACATGCTCGGCAATGCGGGTCTTGACTGGCCGAATGGTTCGTCCCACATATAATTTTTTGCAACCACATCTCAAAAGATAAATGGTGTAGGATGTATTACAATTCAAAAATTCTTTAATAAAATATTTTTTTCCATTGATGTCAGTTTGGACAAATTTTGTACTATGAACATATTTACACATGGAACAATTTCCACATGCATAAAAACCTTTAGGAATACTACCAATTCTTTTAAGATCAGTTTTAGTTTGAAAGTGACTTGGCGAGAGGTGTGATGCTAGTGTCTTAGCCCTACGGAATGAAAATTTTGGTCCCTTCAAGGTAAACTCAGCAATATCCTTATCAAGGCACAGGGTGTGCCAATGTTTATGCACAATGTCGCATATAAGCTTGGATTGGCGACTATAAGTCGTGATGAATAATGGACTCATATCACTATACTTGCTCTTAGATTGTATGTACCCCTTATGATGTTTGTCTTTTTTCTTTTTATCGAGGATTCCAGGGCGATCCAAAGTCATAGCGTACTCGTATGCTGTCTGGATATCTGTATATTTGTAACCCCTGGCTTGGAATCTCTCAAATAGTGCTTGTGACTGCAAAGAGAAATTCTCGTCATCAGAACATATCCGTCTCAACCTTACAAATTGGGCCCTCGGAATACTTTTGATTAAAGATTGTGGATGACAACTTTTGGCTGACAGTAGTGTGTTTCGGGAGTTTGGCTTGCGAAATATGTCAGTTTGGATTTGCATGTCATGGTCTATGTAAAGGAGCAGGTCCAGATAATTGATGCAATTTATATTTTGTTCATAAGTGAATTTGATATTAACATTATTGATATTAAGTGTGTTTATAAATGCTACAAGTGATGATTCATCGCCGTCCCATATAATAATGAGATCGTCGATGAATCTTTTATAGTAAATAATTTGTGAACGATAAGAATTATTACTGTGATATATATATTGTGCTTCCCATAACCCCATGAATAAGTTTGCATATGATGGTGCAAAACTTGTGCCCATTGCAGTGCCTAATAATTGTAAATAAAAACGTGAATCAAATAAGAAATAATTGTGAGTTAATAAAAATTTAATAGATTCTAATAGAAAAGTGCAAAGTGAAGTGGACAGATGTGATAAATTTAAAAAGTGCGTGATAGCTAATAACCCGTGGTCGTGATTAATGATGGAATACAGAGAGATCACGTCAAGGGTGACCCATCTGTATTCTTTTTTCCAGACCAGATCCTTTACATCTACCATGAGGTCCGTGGAATCCTTAATGAATGACGGTAATGCCAGTACCAATGGTTTGAGATAAGAGTCCACATACCGCGATAACCCATCTCCCAAAGATCCAATACCTGCCACTATAGGACGACCAGGAGGGTCGACCAGTGACTTATGGATCTTTGGGAGATGGTGGAATACCGGAATCACGGGATGTGGACTTCTCAAAAATTCAATCTCATGTTTGTCTAATGTACAAAGTATCTTTCCAAATTCAATAATTTCATCTAGTTGACTAATAAAGTCCTGTGTTGGATCCTTTTTAAGAAGTTTATACTGATCCGGATTCCCTAGCTGCCGTAATGCCTCCTGTTTGTATTGTAGGGTGGATAAAACCACAAGGGCTCCACCTTTATCAGCATTTCTAAACATGATGTCTTTGTTATGCTTCAAGGTGTCTAGTTCATGAATCTCCGTGTATGTCAGGTTATTGGCATGCATAGATGAGCAGGAGAAACCTTTAGATAAAATTTGAAGGTCTCTTTCTACCAACCTTTCAAATGCCGTAATGAAAGGCCCCCTATTGGCATTGGGGCAGAAGATAGACTTCTTTTTAAATCCTGAGGAGTGGGTGCCAAAGAAAGGTTGGGAGAAAGCATTGATTTCTTCGCCTTGCTGCTCAAGTAATGCGTCCAAGTCTGATAATACACAGGTTTCCTGAAAGGTATCAAGAGAAATATTAGTTAATGCATCATTAGTAACAATATTAGGTAGTTCATCATCAGTATTGGGTAATACAACATCATTATCAGAGTCAGACAAGTTATTAGTTTGAAAATGTCCTCTTGATATAAAAAACTTTTTTAAGGATAATTTGCGAGTAAACCTTTGGAGGTCAATCACAGTCTGGAACAAGTGGAAGTCCTGAACCGGGGCAAAACCCAGTCCCTTATTTAGTAGAGATAATTGTGCATGGGAGAGTTCCACTCCTGAGAGATTAATGACGTTATTATCACACTCATCTATGTGTACTTCTTTCTTTTTGGTCTCCCGCGAGTTTCCACGTTTTCTCCGCGATCGTCTGGTTCGCGGCGTGATCGTGTTCCTGTGGATAAAAAAGAAGACGAAGAGGGAGCCTGTTCCTGATTTTTTGATCTGGCCCCATTAGATGTGATGGATGACCTGCTGTCGCTCCTAGATCTCCCATGGTTATCCCGTATACTCTCAGTAGAACCTTCAAAAGATACAGAGTGAGATCTCAATTCGCACTCTGAGTAGTCTGACTCCGCACCTGAGTTGTCAGCTGATCTTCCCTTTAAGATAGACTTATTAGGGTTGCTTTTAGACCATCCTTTGTATTGAGGTTTAAACCCCCTTGCTGTATTGGATCCCACATTCTCTCTTGTTTGAGGTTTCTGCCAACAATAAATTTGTCCTTTTATATAATCTACACGGTCTCGTTCGAACTTGCTGTGTTTTTTGTCACTTATTGTGTCCTCTATGGTCTCAATATTAGTCAGCAGGGTTTTGTCGTTTTTTATAAATTGATCCATTTTAGTAAATGGCTTCAAGTTGTTCCTCAAAAGGTTTATTTCCAACATTAATTGCTCCTTTTCTTTTGACTTCTGCTGAATGATTAGTTCCATTAGCTTTAAGGAACATTGGTTTAGAGTATCAGTCCAGTCCTGCTCAAATTGCATATTGGTAAAGCCAAATGTTGGTGTCTTTTTTATGCGCAAACCTCGTGGTATTCTTTTACATCTAATATAGTTGTTCAATGAGGTGATGTCCCACCATAGGCGTATATTCAACACCAACAGTCTTTCTAGCTTTACAAAGTAATGTGTGAGGTCTGAAGGCTCCTCACATATAACCTCAGTACTTTCATTAAACAAGTGGGCAGCTTTTTTTGAACGTTTGGCATTATCCCCGCATGCATTGACATATGTATCCACATTTGTAGCCTCTGATTCAACATCAATATCTTCCATGGCAAAAAACCAATATAATAGTATTGAATTAAAAATAAAAATTATTTATTAATATCTTGTTAAAAACTCTCATGCGTTGGCTGAAGCCTAAGTGCAAAAAACAGTAATCCTTAAATTCTTGAGTAAATAATGTCCTTTATATTTTGGAATTTTCCAGGATAGTCCAAATAAGCATATACAATTTACTTATTCACTTATTCACTTGCCCGTGAGCCATCAGGTAGAAATAGATTGCTAGAGAAAATGGAATTACCCAGTATACCGAGGCTGCTAACAGGTAGTGCACACACTTTATGGCAACTTGATTGAAGAGAGACCCAGCAATGATTAATGAAACAATAAGCCTCCGGTATTGAAAACAGGGAGTTGGGTAATAGTAAGCCGGATAGAGGTACAGGGGGACACCTCCCTAAGGGGCGCCCCCAAGTAAATCACAGCCCGGCACTAACCGCCTCAATAATCTCCCTGAAATACCGCGTGGAGGTTAGGAGTACTCACGAAAAAGCCGTCCCTGTTGGTGCAGGGAATTCTGCAGCGGCTTCCTCCTCTGGTGTAGCTGGCGTCAGCGTGCTCCTCCGGAAATGATGACACAGGAAGAAGGGGGTAAGATGGTCCGTGGTTCACAGCAACTTCAGCAGCCAACGCATGGATGTCTAAAAAAACTTTATTGATCGCTAGCAGCAAACATCAGGCAACCACTCTAACATGTTTCGTCCAGGCTATGGACTTTTTCAAAGAGTGCTGATAGTGTATGGCAGCCAAATAGATATAGGGAGTGGTGAGTGTATGCCACCAATAGAAGCAGGGAACGTATTTAAACCTCACCTGTGGTAGATTAATCATTAAAGTGGATAACTATCTCCCCAACAATCCCCATAGCAATGGCTGCACAACAAGGTATTTACAACATACACATGAAAAATCTTAAAAACAAAACAGAACATATAATGGATAAATTTAAAAACACAACTACTGATGTTTTAAGTTACCAGCATCATTATTATTATATAAAGCTATATCAATTAATGGAAGTATACAGATGTATAACAAAGGATTTCATATATCTAGTACTTATAAAATCTTTTTTGTACTTATAAAGCATTTTCAGTATCAAGATTCACTTTAAAGGGATATAAACATTTTATCAATTTATTCACATAATTCATATCCATGAATACAGTGGCAACCGCATGACAGACAGTAACTTAATATGTCACCTCCCAGATCACAATGTAATTGGGTGAACACTGTGAACCCACCCCAAAACTTAGCCATTACCCCATCAGGAAGTGTTTCAGTTCCCACTCCTGATTGATGCCGGCCGGATGGAGTGTGTTCAGAGTGTACACCCAATACATTTCCTGTTTATTTAATACCCCCTCTCTATGGCCTCCTCTAGCGTTACAAGGGATATGTTCAATTGCCATATAGGAAAAGTTGGCTATTCCCCCTTTAGGGCATCTGGAGAAGTGTCTGGGAACTGGATGAGACACATCATTCTTTTTAATAAGCCTGACATGCTCGGCAATGCGGGTCTTGACTGGCCGAATGGTTCGTCCCACATATAATTTTTTGCAACCACATCTCAAAAGATAAATGGTGTAGGATGTATTACAATTCAAAAATTCTTTAATAAAATATTTTTTTCCATTGATGTCAGTTTGGACAAATTTTGTACTATGAACATATTTACACATGGAACAATTTCCACATGCATAAAAACCTTTAGGAATACTACCAATTCTTTTAAGATCAGTTTTAGTTTGAAAGTGACTTGGCGAGAGGTGTGATGCTAGTGTCTTAGCCCTACGGAATGAAAATTTTGGTCCCTTCAAGGTAAACTCAGCAATATCCTTATCAAGGCACAGGGTGTGCCAATGTTTATGCACAATGTCGCATATAAGCTTGGATTGGCGACTATAAGTCGTGATGAATAATGGACTCATATCACTATACTTGCTCTTAGATTGTATGTACCCCTTATGATGTTTGTCTTTTTTCTTTTTATCGAGGATTCCAGGGCGATCCAAAGTCATAGCGTACTCGTATGCTGTCTGGATATCTGTATATTTGTAACCCCTGGCTTGGAATCTCTCAAATAGTGCTTGTGACTGCAAAGAGAAATTCTCGTCATCAGAACATATCCGTCTCAACCTTACAAATTGGGCCCTCGGAATACTTTTGATTAAAGATTGTGGATGACAACTTTTGGCTGACAGTAGTGTGTTTCGGGAGTTTGGCTTGCGAAATATGTCAGTTTGGATTTGCATGTCATGGTCTATGTAAAGGAGCAGGTCCAGATAATTGATGCAATTTATATTTTGTTCATAAGTGAATTTGATATTAACATTATTGATATTAAGTGTGTTTATAAATGCTACAAGTGATGATTCATCGCCGTCCCATATAATAATGAGATCGTCGATGAATCTTTTATAGTAAATAATTTGTGAACGATAAGAATTATTACTGTGATATATATATTGTGCTTCCCATAACCCCATGAATAAGTTTGCATATGATGGTGCAAAACTTGTGCCCATTGCAGTGCCTAATAATTGTAAATAAAAACGTGAATCAAATAAGAAATAATTGTGAGTTAATAAAAATTTAATAGATTCTAATAGAAAAGTGCAAAGTGAAGTGGACAGATGTGATAAATTTAAAAAGTGCGTGATAGCTAATAACCCGTGGTCGTGATTAATGATGGAATACAGAGAGATCACGTCAAGGGTGACCCATCTGTATTCTTTTTTCCAGACCAGATCCTTTACATCTACCATGAGGTCCGTGGAATCCTTAATGAATGACGGTAATGCCAGTACCAATGGTTTGAGATAAGAGTCCACATACCGCGATAACCCATCTCCCAAAGATCCAATACCTGCCACTATAGGACGACCAGGAGGGTCGACCAGTGACTTATGGATCTTTGGGAGATGGTGGAATACCGGAATCACGGGATGTGGACTTCTCAAAAATTCAATCTCATGTTTGTCTAATGTACAAAGTATCTTTCCAAATTCAATAATTTCATCTAGTTGACTAATAAAGTCCTGTGTTGGATCCTTTTTAAGAAGTTTATACTGATCCGGATTCCCTAGCTGCCGTAATGCCTCCTGTTTGTATTGTAGGGTGGATAAAACCACAAGGGCTCCACCTTTATCAGCATTTCTAAACATGATGTCTTTGTTATGCTTCAAGGTGTCTAGTTCATGAATCTCCGTGTATGTCAGGTTATTGGCATGCATAGATGAGCAGGAGAAACCTTTAGATAAAATTTGAAGAAATCAATGCTTTCTCCCAACCTTTCTTTGGCACCCACTCCTCAGGATTTAAAAAGAAGTCTATCTTCTGCCCCAATGCCAATAGGGGGCCTTTCATTACGGCATTTGAAAGGTTGGTAGAAAGAGACCTTCAAATTTTATCTAAAGGTTTCTCCTGCTCATCTATGCATGCCAATAACCTGACATACACGGAGATTCATGAACTAGACACCTTGAAGCATAACAAAGACATCATGTTTAGAAATGCTGATAAAGGTGGAGCCCTTGTGGTTTTATCCACCCTACAATACAAACAGGAGGCATTACGGCAGCTAGGGAATCCGGATCAGTATAAACTTCTTAAAAAGGATCCAACACAGGACTTTATTAGTCAACTAGATGAAATTATTGAATTTGGAAAGATACTTTGTACATTAGACAAACATGAGATTGAATTTTTGAGAAGTCCACATCCCGTGATTCCGGTATTCCACCATCTCCCAAAGATCCATAAGTCACTGGTCGACCCTCCTGGTCGTCCTATAGTGGCAGGTATTGGATCTTTGGGAGATGGGTTATCGCGGTATGTGGACTCTTATCTCAAACCATTGGTACTGGCATTACCGTCATTCATTAAGGATTCCACGGACCTCATGGTAGATGTAAAGGATCTGGTCTGGAAAAAAGAATACAGATGGGTCACCCTTGACGTGATCTCTCTGTATTCCATCATTAATCACGACCACGGGTTATTAGCTATCACGCACTTTTTAAATTTATCACATCTGTCCACTTCACTTTGCACTTTTCTATTAGAATCTATTAAATTTTTATTAACTCACAATTATTTCTTATTTGATTCACGTTTTTATTTACAATTATTAGGCACTGCAATGGGCACAAGTTTTGCACCATCATATGCAAACTTATTCATGGGGTTATGGGAAGCACAATATATATATCACAGTAATAATTCTTATCGTTCACAAATTATTTACTATAAAAGATTCATCGACGATCTCATTATTATATGGGACGGCGATGAATCATCACTTGTAGCATTTATAAACACACTTAATATCAATAATGTTAATATCAAATTCACTTATGAACAAAATATAAATTGCATCAATTATCTGGACCTGCTCCTTTACATAGACCATGACATGCAAATCCAAACTGACATATTTCGCAAGCCAAACTCCCGAAACACACTACTGTCAGCCAAAAGTTGTCATCCACAATCTTTAATCAAAAGTATTCCGAGGGCCCAATTTGTAAGGTTGAGACGGATATGTTCTGATGACGAGAATTTCTCTTTGCAGTCACAAGCACTATTTGAGAGATTCCAAGCCAGGGGTTACAAATATACAGATATCCAGACAGCATACGAGTACGCTATGACTTTGGATCGCCCTGGAATCCTCGATAAAAAGAAAAAAGACAAACATCATAAGGGGTACATACAATCTAAGAGCAAGTATAGTGATATGAGTCCATTATTCATCACGACTTATAGTCGCCAATCCAAGCTTATATGCGACATTGTGCATAAACATTGGCACACCCTGTGCCTTGATAAGGATATTGCTGAGTTTACCTTGAAGGGACCAAAATTTTCATTCCGTAGGGCTAAGACACTAGCATCACACCTCTCGCCAAGTCACTTTCAAACTAAAACTGATCTTAAAAGAATTGGTAGTATTCCTAAAGGTTTTTATGCATGTGGAAATTGTTCCATGTGTAAATATGTTCATAGTACAAAATTTGTCCAAACTGACATCAATGGAAAAAAATATTTTATTAAAGAATTTTTGAATTGTAATACATCCTACACCATTTATCTTTTGAGATGTGGTTGCAAAAAATTATATGTGGGACGAACCATTCGGCCAGTCAAGACCCGCATTGCCGAGCATGTCAGGCTTATTAAAAAGAATGATGTGTCTCATCCAGTTCCCAGACACTTCTCCAGATGCCCTAAAGGGGGAATAGCCAACTTTTCCTATATGGCAATTGAACATATCCCTTGTAACGCTAGAGGAGGCCATAGAGAGGGGGTATTAAATAAACAGGAAATGTATTGGGTGTACACTCTGAACACACTCCATCCGGCCGGCATCAATCAGGAGTGGGAACTGAAACACTTCCTGATGGGGTAATGGCTAAGTTTTGGGGTGGGTTCACAGTGTTCACCCAATTACATTGTGATCTGGGAGGTGACATATTAAGTTACTGTCTGTCATGCGGTTGCCACTGTATTCATGGATATGAATTATGTGAATAAATTGATAAAATGTTTATATCCCTTTAAAGTGAATCTTGATACTGAAAATGCTTTATAAGTACAAAAAAGATTTTATAAGTACTAGATATATGAAATCCTTTGTTATACATCTGTATACTTCCATTAATTGATATAGCTTTATATAATAATAATGATGCTGGTAACTTAAAACATCAGTAGTTGTGTTTTTAAATTTATCCATTATATGTTCTGTTTTGTTTTTAAGATTTTTCATGTGTATGTTGTAAATACCTTGTTGTGCAGCCATTGCTATGGGGATTGTTGGGGAGATAGTTATCCACTTTAATGATTAATCTACCACAGGTGAGGTTTAAATACGTTCCCTGCTTCTATTGGTGGCATACACTCACCACTCCCTATATCTATTTGGCTGCCATACACTATCAGCACTCTTTGAAAAAGTCCATAGCCTGGACGAAACATGTTAGAGTGGTTGCCTGATGTTTGCTGCTAGCGATCAATAAAGTTTTTTTAGACATCCATGCGTTGGCTGCTGAAGTTGCTGTGAACCACGGACCATCTTACCCCCTTCTTCCTGTGTCATCATTTCCGGAGGAGCACGCTGACGCCAGCTACACCAGAGGAGGAAGCCGCTGCAGAATTCCCTGCACCAACAGGGACGGCTTTTTCGTGAGTACTCCTAACCTCCACGCGGTATTTCAGGGAGATTATTGAGGCGGTTAGTGCCGGGCTGTGATTTACTTGGGGGCGCCCCTTAGGGAGGTGTCCCCCTGTACCTCTATCCGGCTTACTATTACCCAACTCCCTGTTTTCAATACCGGAGGCTTATTGTTTCATTAATCATTGCTGGGTCTCTCTTCAATCAAGTTGCCATAAAGTGTGTGCACTACCTGTTAGCAGCCTCGGTATACTGGGTAATTCCATTTTCTCTAGCAATCTATTTCTACCTGATGGCTCACGGGCAAGTGAATAAGTGAATAAGTAAATTGTATATGCTTATTTGGACTATCCTGGAAAATTCCAAAATATAAAGGACATTATTTACTCAAGAATTTAAGGATTACTGTTTTTTGCACTTAGGCTTCAGCCAACGCATGAGAGTTTTTAACAAGATATTAATAAATAATTTTTATTTTTAATTCAATACTATTATATTGGTTTTTTGCCATGGAAGATATTGATGTTGAATCAGAGGATACAAATGTGGATACATATGTCAATGCATGCGGGGATAATGCCAAACGTTCAAAAAAAGCTGCCCACTTGTTTAATGAAAGTACTGAGGTTATATGTGAGGAGCCTTCAGACCTCACACATTACTTTGTAAAGCTAGAAAGACTGTTGGTGTTGAATATACGCCTATGGTGGGACATCACCTCATTGAACAACTATATTAGATGTAAAAGAATACCACGAGGTTTGCGCATAAAAAAGACACCAACATTTGGCTTTACCAATATGCAATTTGAGCAGGACTGGACTGATACTCTAAACCAATGTTCCTTAAAGCTAATGGAACTAATCATTCAGCAGAAGTCAAAAGAAAAGGAGCAATTAATGTTGGAAATAAACCTTTTGAGGAACAACTTGAAGCCATTTACTAAAATGGATCAATTTATAAAAAACGACAAAACCCTGCTGACTAATATTGAGACCATAGAGGACACAATAAGTGACAAAAAACACAGCAAGTTCGAACGAGACCGTGTAGATTATATAAAAGGACAAATTTATTGTTGGCAGAAACCTCAAACAAGAGAGAATGTGGGATCCAATACAGCAAGGGGGTTTAAACCTCAATACAAAGGATGGTCTAAAAGCAACCCTAATAAGTCTATCTTAAAGGGAAGATCAGCTGACAACTCAGGTGCGGAGTCAGACTACTCAGAGTGCGAATTGAGATCTCACTCTGTATCTTTTGAAGGTTCTACTGAGAGTATACGGGATAACCATGGGAGATCTAGGAGCGACAGCAGGTCATCCATCACATCTAATGGGGCCAGATCAAAAAATCAGGAACAGGCTCCCTCTTCGTCTTCTTTTTTATCCACAGGAACACGATCACGCCGCGAACCAGACGATCGCGGAGAAAACGTGGAAACTCGCGGGAGACCAAAAAGAAAGAAGTACACATAGATGAGTGTGATAATAACGTCATTAATCTCTCAGGAGTGGAACTCTCCCATGCACAATTATCTCTACTAAATAAGGGACTGGGTTTTGCCCCGGTTCAGGACTTCCACTTGTTCCAGACTGTGATTGACCTCCAAAGGTTTACTCGCAAATTATCCTTAAAAAAGTTTTTTATATCAAGAGGACATTTTCAAACTAATAACTTGTCTGACTCTGATAATGATGTTGTATTACCCAATACTGATGATGAACTACCTAATATTGTTACTAATGATGCATTAACTAATATTTCTCTTGATACCTTTCAGGAAACCTGTGTATTATCAGACTTGGACGCATTACTTGAGCAGCAAGGCGAAGAAATCAATGCTTTCTCCCAACCTTTCTTTGGCACCCACTCCTCAGGATTTAAAAAGAAGTCTATCTTCTGCCCCAATGCCAATAGGGGGCCTTTCATTACGGCATTTGAAAGGTTGGTAGAAAGAGACCTTCAAATTTTATCTAAAGGTTTCTCCTGCTCATCTATGCATGCCAATAACCTGACATACACGGAGATTCATGAACTAGACACCTTGAAGCATAACAAAGACATCATGTTTAGAAATGCTGATAAAGGTGGAGCCCTTGTGGTTTTATCCACCCTACAATACAAACAGGAGGCATTACGGCAGCTAGGGAATCCGGATCAGTATAAACTTCTTAAAAAGGATCCAACACAGGACTTTATTAGTCAACTAGATGAAATTATTGAATTTGGAAAGATACTTTGTACATTAGACAAACATGAGATTGAATTTTTGAGAAGTCCACATCCCGTGATTCCGGTATTCCACCATCTCCCAAAGATCCATAAGTCACTGGTCGACCCTCCTGGTCGTCCTATAGTGGCAGGTATTGGATCTTTGGGAGATGGGTTATCGCGGTATGTGGACTCTTATCTCAAACCATTGGTACTGGCATTACCGTCATTCATTAAGGATTCCACGGACCTCATGGTAGATGTAAAGGATCTGGTCTGGAAAAAAGAATACAGATGGGTCACCCTTGACGTGATCTCTCTGTATTCCATCATTAATCACGACCACGGGTTATTAGCTATCACGCACTTTTTAAATTTATCACATCTGTCCACTTCACTTTGCACTTTTCTATTAGAATCTATTAAATTTTTATTAACTCACAATTATTTCTTATTTGATTCACGTTTTTATTTACAATTATTAGGCACTGCAATGGGCACAAGTTTTGCACCATCATATGCAAACTTATTCATGGGGTTATGGGAAGCACAATATATATATCACAGTAATAATTCTTATCGTTCACAAATTATTTACTATAAAAGATTCATCGACGATCTCATTATTATATGGGACGGCGATGAATCATCACTTGTAGCATTTATAAACACACTTAATATCAATAATGTTAATATCAAATTCACTTATGAACAAAATATAAATTGCATCAATTATCTGGACCTGCTCCTTTACATAGACCATGACATGCAAATCCAAACTGACATATTTCGCAAGCCAAACTCCCGAAACACACTACTGTCAGCCAAAAGTTGTCATCCACAATCTTTAATCAAAAGTATTCCGAGGGCCCAATTTGTAAGGTTGAGACGGATATGTTCTGATGACGAGAATTTCTCTTTGCAGTCACAAGCACTATTTGAGAGATTCCAAGCCAGGGGTTACAAATATACAGATATCCAGACAGCATACGAGTACGCTATGACTTTGGATCGCCCTGGAATCCTCGATAAAAAGAAAAAAGACAAACATCATAAGGGGTACATACAATCTAAGAGCAAGTATAGTGATATGAGTCCATTATTCATCACGACTTATAGTCGCCAATCCAAGCTTATATGCGACATTGTGCATAAACATTGGCACACCCTGTGCCTTGATAAGGATATTGCTGAGTTTACCTTGAAGGGACCAAAATTTTCATTCCGTAGGGCTAAGACACTAGCATCACACCTCTCGCCAAGTCACTTTCAAACTAAAACTGATCTTAAAAGAATTGGTAGTATTCCTAAAGGTTTTTATGCATGTGGAAATTGTTCCATGTGTAAATATGTTCATAGTACAAAATTTGTCCAAACTGACATCAATGGAAAAAAATATTTTATTAAAGAATTTTTGAATTGTAATACATCCTACACCATTTATCTTTTGAGATGTGGTTGCAAAAAATTATATGTGGGACGAACCATTCGGCCAGTCAAGACCCGCATTGCCGAGCATGTCAGGCTTATTAAAAAGAATGATGTGTCTCATCCAGTTCCCAGACACTTCTCCAGATGCCCTAAAGGGGGAATAGCCAACTTTTCCTATATGGCAATTGAACATATCCCTTGTAACGCTAGAGGAGGCCATAGAGAGGGGGTATTAAATAAACAGGAAATGTATTGGGTGTACACTCTGAACACACTCCATCCGGCCGGCATCAATCAGGAGTGGGAACTGAAACACTTCCTGATGGGGTAATGGCTAAGTTTTGGGGTGGGTTCACAGTGTTCACCCAATTACATTGTGATCTGGGAGGTGACATATTAAGTTACTGTCTGTCATGCGGTTGCCACTGTATTCATGGATATGAATTATGTGAATAAATTGATAAAATGTTTATATCCCTTTAAAGTGAATCTTGATACTGAAAATGCTTTATAAGTACAAAAAAGATTTTATAAGTACTAGATATATGAAATCCTTTGTTATACATCTGTATACTTCCATTAATTGATATAGCTTTATATAATAATAATGATGCTGGTAACTTAAAACATCAGTAGTTGTGTTTTTAAATTTATCCATTATATGTTCTGTTTTGTTTTTAAGATTTTTCATGTGTATGTTGTAAATACCTTGTTGTGCAGCCATTGCTATGGGGATTGTTGGGGAGATAGTTATCCACTTTAATGATTAATCTACCACAGGTGAGGTTTAAATACGTTCCCTGCTTCTATTGGTGGCATACACTCACCACTCCCTATATCTATTTGGCTGCCATACACTATCAGCACTCTTTGAAAAAGTCCATAGCCTGGACGAAACATGTTAGAGTGGTTGCCTGATGTTTGCTGCTAGCGATCAATAAAGTTTTTTTAGACATCCATGCGTTGGCTGCTGAAGTTGCTGTGAACCACGGACCATCTTACCCCCTTCTTCCTGTGTCATCATTTCCGGAGGAGCACGCTGACGCCAGCTACACCAGAGGAGGAAGCCGCTGCAGAATTCCCTGCACCAACAGGGACGGCTTTTTCGTGAGTACTCCTAACCTCCACGCGGTATTTCAGGGAGATTATTGAGGCGGTTAGTGCCGGGCTGTGATTTACTTGGGGGCGCCCCTTAGGGAGGTGTCCCCCTGTACCTCTATCCGGCTTACTATTACCCAACTCCCTGTTTTCAATACCGGAGGCTTATTGTTTCATTAATCATTGCTGGGTCTCTCTTCAATCAAGTTGCCATAAAGTGTGTGCACTACCTGTTAGCAGCCTCGGTATACTGGGTAATTCCATTTTCTCTAGCAATCTATTTCTACCTGATGGCTCACGGGCAAGTGAATAAGTGAATAAGTAAATTGTATATGCTTATTTGGACTATCCTGGAAAATTCCAAAATATAAAGGACATTATTTACTCAAGAATTTAAGGATTACTGTTTTTTGCACTTAGGCTTCAGCCAACGCATGAGAGTTTTTAACAAGATATTAATAAATAATTTTTATTTTTAATTCAATACTATTATATTGGTTTTTTGCCATGGAAGATATTGATGTTGAATCAGAGGATACAAATGTGGATACATATGTCAATGCATGCGGGGATAATGCCAAACGTTCAAAAAAAGCTGCCCACTTGTTTAATGAAAGTACTGAGGTTATATGTGAGGAGCCTTCAGACCTCACACATTACTTTGTAAAGCTAGAAAGACTGTTGGTGTTGAATATACGCCTATGGTGGGACATCACCTCATTGAACAACTATATTAGATGTAAAAGAATACCACGAGGTTTGCGCATAAAAAAGACACCAACATTTGGCTTTACCAATATGCAATTTGAGCAGGACTGGACTGATACTCTAAACCAATGTTCCTTAAAGCTAATGGAACTAATCATTCAGCAGAAGTCAAAAGAAAAGGAGCAATTAATGTTGGAAATAAACCTTTTGAGGAACAACTTGAAGCCATTTACTAAAATGGATCAATTTATAAAAAACGACAAAACCCTGCTGACTAATATTGAGACCATAGAGGACACAATAAGTGACAAAAAACACAGCAAGTTCGAACGAGACCGTGTAGATTATATAAAAGGACAAATTTATTGTTGGCAGAAACCTCAAACAAGAGAGAATGTGGGATCCAATACAGCAAGGGGGTTTAAACCTCAATACAAAGGATGGTCTAAAAGCAACCCTAATAAGTCTATCTTAAAGGGAAGATCAGCTGACAACTCAGGTGCGGAGTCAGACTACTCAGAGTGCGAATTGAGATCTCACTCTGTATCTTTTGAAGGTTCTACTGAGAGTATACGGGATAACCATGGGAGATCTAGGAGCGACAGCAGGTCATCCATCACATCTAATGGGGCCAGATCAAAAAATCAGGAACAGGCTCCCTCTTCGTCTTCTTTTTTATCCACAGGAACACGATCACGCCGCGAACCAGACGATCGCGGAGAAAACGTGGAAACTCGCGGGAGACCAAAAAGAAAGAAGTACACATAGATGAGTGTGATAATAACGTCATTAATCTCTCAGGAGTGGAACTCTCCCATGCACAATTATCTCTACTAAATAAGGGACTGGGTTTTGCCCCGGTTCAGGACTTCCACTTGTTCCAGACTGTGATTGACCTCCAAAGGTTTACTCGCAAATTATCCTTAAAAAAGTTTTTTATATCAAGAGGACATTTTCAAACTAATAACTTGTCTGACTCTGATAATGATGTTGTATTACCCAATACTGATGATGAACTACCTAATATTGTTACTAATGATGCATTAACTAATATTTCTCTTGATACCTTTCAGGAAACCTGTGTATTATCAGACTTGGACGCATTACTTGAGCAGCAAGGCGAAGAAATCAATGCTTTCTCCCAACCTTTCTTTGGCACCCACTCCTCAGGATTTAAAAAGAAGTCTATCTTCTGCCCCAATGCCAATAGGGGGCCTTTCATTACGGCATTTGAAAGGTTGGTAGAAAGAGACCTTCAAATTTTATCTAAAGGTTTCTCCTGCTCATCTATGCATGCCAATAACCTGACATACACGGAGATTCATGAACTAGACACCTTGAAGCATAACAAAGACATCATGTTTAGAAATGCTGATAAAGGTGGAGCCCTTGTGGTTTTATCCACCCTACAATACAAACAGGAGGCATTACGGCAGCTAGGGAATCCGGATCAGTATAAACTTCTTAAAAAGGATCCAACACAGGACTTTATTAGTCAACTAGATGAAATTATTGAATTTGGAAAGATACTTTGTACATTAGACAAACATGAGATTGAATTTTTGAGAAGTCCACATCCCGTGATTCCGGTATTCCACCATCTCCCAAAGATCCATAAGTCACTGGTCGACCCTCCTGGTCGTCCTATAGTGGCAGGTATTGGATCTTTGGGAGATGGGTTATCGCGGTATGTGGACTCTTATCTCAAACCATTGGTACTGGCATTACCGTCATTCATTAAGGATTCCACGGACCTCATGGTAGATGTAAAGGATCTGGTCTGGAAAAAAGAATACAGATGGGTCACCCTTGACGTGATCTCTCTGTATTCCATCATTAATCACGACCACGGGTTATTAGCTATCACGCACTTTTTAAATTTATCACATCTGTCCACTTCACTTTGCACTTTTCTATTAGAATCTATTAAATTTTTATTAACTCACAATTATTTCTTATTTGATTCACGTTTTTATTTACAATTATTAGGCACTGCAATGGGCACAAGTTTTGCACCATCATATGCAAACTTATTCATGGGGTTATGGGAAGCACAATATATATATCACAGTAATAATTCTTATCGTTCACAAATTATTTACTATAAAAGATTCATCGACGATCTCATTATTATATGGGACGGCGATGAATCATCACTTGTAGCATTTATAAACACACTTAATATCAATAATGTTAATATCAAATTCACTTATGAACAAAATATAAATTGCATCAATTATCTGGACCTGCTCCTTTACATAGACCATGACATGCAAATCCAAACTGACATATTTCGCAAGCCAAACTCCCGAAACACACTACTGTCAGCCAAAAGTTGTCATCCACAATCTTTAATCAAAAGTATTCCGAGGGCCCAATTTGTAAGGTTGAGACGGATATGTTCTGATGACGAGAATTTCTCTTTGCAGTCACAAGCACTATTTGAGAGATTCCAAGCCAGGGGTTACAAATATACAGATATCCAGACAGCATACGAGTACGCTATGACTTTGGATCGCCCTGGAATCCTCGATAAAAAGAAAAAAGACAAACATCATAAGGGGTACATACAATCTAAGAGCAAGTATAGTGATATGAGTCCATTATTCATCACGACTTATAGTCGCCAATCCAAGCTTATATGCGACATTGTGCATAAACATTGGCACACCCTGTGCCTTGATAAGGATATTGCTGAGTTTACCTTGAAGGGACCAAAATTTTCATTCCGTAGGGCTAAGACACTAGCATCACACCTCTCGCCAAGTCACTTTCAAACTAAAACTGATCTTAAAAGAATTGGTAGTATTCCTAAAGGTTTTTATGCATGTGGAAATTGTTCCATGTGTAAATATGTTCATAGTACAAAATTTGTCCAAACTGACATCAATGGAAAAAAATATTTTATTAAAGAATTTTTGAATTGTAATACATCCTACACCATTTATCTTTTGAGATGTGGTTGCAAAAAATTATATGTGGGACGAACCATTCGGCCAGTCAAGACCCGCATTGCCGAGCATGTCAGGCTTATTAAAAAGAATGATGTGTCTCATCCAGTTCCCAGACACTTCTCCAGATGCCCTAAAGGGGGAATAGCCAACTTTTCCTATATGGCAATTGAACATATCCCTTGTAACGCTAGAGGAGGCCATAGAGAGGGGGTATTAAATAAACAGGAAATGTATTGGGTGTACACTCTGAACACACTCCATCCGGCCGGCATCAATCAGGAGTGGGAACTGAAACACTTCCTGATGGGGTAATGGCTAAGTTTTGGGGTGGGTTCACAGTGTTCACCCAATTACATTGTGATCTGGGAGGTGACATATTAAGTTACTGTCTGTCATGCGGTTGCCACTGTATTCATGGATATGAATTATGTGAATAAATTGATAAAATGTTTATATCCCTTTAAAGTGAATCTTGATACTGAAAATGCTTTATAAGTACAAAAAAGATTTTATAAGTACTAGATATATGAAATCCTTTGTTATACATCTGTATACTTCCATTAATTGATATAGCTTTATATAATAATAATGATGCTGGTAACTTAAAACATCAGTAGTTGTGTTTTTAAATTTATCCATTATATGTTCTGTTTTGTTTTTAAGATTTTTCATGTGTATGTTGTAAATACCTTGTTGTGCAGCCATTGCTATGGGGATTGTTGGGGAGATAGTTATCCACTTTAATGATTAATCTACCACAGGTGAGGTTTAAATACGTTCCCTGCTTCTATTGGTGGCATACACTCACCACTCCCTATATCTATTTGGCTGCCATACACTATCAGCACTCTTTGAAAAAGTCCATAGCCTGGACGAAACATGTTAGAGTGGTTGCCTGATGTTTGCTGCTAGCGATCAATAAAGTTTTTTTAGACATCCATGCGTTGGCTGCTGAAGTTGCTGTGAACCACGGACCATCTTACCCCCTTCTTCCTGTGTCATCATTTCCGGAGGAGCACGCTGACGCCAGCTACACCAGAGGAGGAAGCCGCTGCAGAATTCCCTGCACCAACAGGGACGGCTTTTTCGTGAGTACTCCTAACCTCCACGCGGTATTTCAGGGAGATTATTGAGGCGGTTAGTGCCGGGCTGTGATTTACTTGGGGGCGCCCCTTAGGGAGGTGTCCCCCTGTACCTCTATCCGGCTTACTATTACCCAACTCCCTGTTTTCAATACCGGAGGCTTATTGTTTCATTAATCATTGCTGGGTCTCTCTTCAATCAAGTTGCCATAAAGTGTGTGCACTACCTGTTAGCAGCCTCGGTATACTGGGTAATTCCATTTTCTCTAGCAATCTATTTCTACCTGATGGCTCACGGGCAAGTGAATAAGTGAATAAGTAAATTGTATATGCTTATTTGGACTATCCTGGAAAATTCCAAAATATAAAGGACATTATTTACTCAAGAATTTAAGGATTACTGTTTTTTGCACTTAGGCTTCAGCCAACGCATGAGAGTTTTTAACAAGATATTAATAAATAATTTTTATTTTTAATTCAATACTATTATATTGGTTTTTTGCCATGGAAGATATTGATGTTGAATCAGAGGATACAAATGTGGATACATATGTCAATGCATGCGGGGATAATGCCAAACGTTCAAAAAAAGCTGCCCACTTGTTTAATGAAAGTACTGAGGTTATATGTGAGGAGCCTTCAGACCTCACACATTACTTTGTAAAGCTAGAAAGACTGTTGGTGTTGAATATACGCCTATGGTGGGACATCACCTCATTGAACAACTATATTAGATGTAAAAGAATACCACGAGGTTTGCGCATAAAAAAGACACCAACATTTGGCTTTACCAATATGCAATTTGAGCAGGACTGGACTGATACTCTAAACCAATGTTCCTTAAAGCTAATGGAACTAATCATTCAGCAGAAGTCAAAAGAAAAGGAGCAATTAATGTTGGAAATAAACCTTTTGAGGAACAACTTGAAGCCATTTACTAAAATGGATCAATTTATAAAAAACGACAAAACCCTGCTGACTAATATTGAGACCATAGAGGACACAATAAGTGACAAAAAACACAGCAAGTTCGAACGAGACCGTGTAGATTATATAAAAGGACAAATTTATTGTTGGCAGAAACCTCAAACAAGAGAGAATGTGGGATCCAATACAGCAAGGGGGTTTAAACCTCAATACAAAGGATGGTCTAAAAGCAACCCTAATAAGTCTATCTTAAAGGGAAGATCAGCTGACAACTCAGGTGCGGAGTCAGACTACTCAGAGTGCGAATTGAGATCTCACTCTGTATCTTTTGAAGGTTCTACTGAGAGTATACGGGATAACCATGGGAGATCTAGGAGCGACAGCAGGTCATCCATCACATCTAATGGGGCCAGATCAAAAAATCAGGAACAGGCTCCCTCTTCGTCTTCTTTTTTATCCACAGGAACACGATCACGCCGCGAACCAGACGATCGCGGAGAAAACGTGGAAACTCGCGGGAGACCAAAAAGAAAGAAGTACACATAGATGAGTGTGATAATAACGTCATTAATCTCTCAGGAGTGGAACTCTCCCATGCACAATTATCTCTACTAAATAAGGGACTGGGTTTTGCCCCGGTTCAGGACTTCCACTTGTTCCAGACTGTGATTGACCTCCAAAGGTTTACTCGCAAATTATCCTTAAAAAAGTTTTTTATATCAAGAGGACATTTTCAAACTAATAACTTGTCTGACTCTGATAATGATGTTGTATTACCCAATACTGATGATGAACTACCTAATATTGTTACTAATGATGCATTAACTAATATTTCTCTTGATACCTTTCAGGAAACCTGTGTATTATCAGACTTGGACGCATTACTTGAGCAGCAAGGCGAAGAAATCAATGCTTTCTCCCAACCTTTCTTTGGCACCCACTCCTCAGGATTTAAAAAGAAGTCTATCTTCTGCCCCAATGCCAATAGGGGGCCTTTCATTACGGCATTTGAAAGGTTGGTAGAAAGAGACCTTCAAATTTTATCTAAAGGTTTCTCCTGCTCATCTATGCATGCCAATAACCTGACATACACGGAGATTCATGAACTAGACACCTTGAAGCATAACAAAGACATCATGTTTAGAAATGCTGATAAAGGTGGAGCCCTTGTGGTTTTATCCACCCTACAATACAAACAGGAGGCATTACGGCAGCTAGGGAATCCGGATCAGTATAAACTTCTTAAAAAGGATCCAACACAGGACTTTATTAGTCAACTAGATGAAATTATTGAATTTGGAAAGATACTTTGTACATTAGACAAACATGAGATTGAATTTTTGAGAAGTCCACATCCCGTGATTCCGGTATTCCACCATCTCCCAAAGATCCATAAGTCACTGGTCGACCCTCCTGGTCGTCCTATAGTGGCAGGTATTGGATCTTTGGGAGATGGGTTATCGCGGTATGTGGACTCTTATCTCAAACCATTGGTACTGGCATTACCGTCATTCATTAAGGATTCCACGGACCTCATGGTAGATGTAAAGGATCTGGTCTGGAAAAAAGAATACAGATGGGTCACCCTTGACGTGATCTCTCTGTATTCCATCATTAATCACGACCACGGGTTATTAGCTATCACGCACTTTTTAAATTTATCACATCTGTCCACTTCACTTTGCACTTTTCTATTAGAATCTATTAAATTTTTATTAACTCACAATTATTTCTTATTTGATTCACGTTTTTATTTACAATTATTAGGCACTGCAATGGGCACAAGTTTTGCACCATCATATGCAAACTTATTCATGGGGTTATGGGAAGCACAATATATATATCACAGTAATAATTCTTATCGTTCACAAATTATTTACTATAAAAGATTCATCGACGATCTCATTATTATATGGGACGGCGATGAATCATCACTTGTAGCATTTATAAACACACTTAATATCAATAATGTTAATATCAAATTCACTTATGAACAAAATATAAATTGCATCAATTATCTGGACCTGCTCCTTTACATAGACCATGACATGCAAATCCAAACTGACATATTTCGCAAGCCAAACTCCCGAAACACACTACTGTCAGCCAAAAGTTGTCATCCACAATCTTTAATCAAAAGTATTCCGAGGGCCCAATTTGTAAGGTTGAGACGGATATGTTCTGATGACGAGAATTTCTCTTTGCAGTCACAAGCACTATTTGAGAGATTCCAAGCCAGGGGTTACAAATATACAGATATCCAGACAGCATACGAGTACGCTATGACTTTGGATCGCCCTGGAATCCTCGATAAAAAGAAAAAAGACAAACATCATAAGGGGTACATACAATCTAAGAGCAAGTATAGTGATATGAGTCCATTATTCATCACGACTTATAGTCGCCAATCCAAGCTTATATGCGACATTGTGCATAAACATTGGCACACCCTGTGCCTTGATAAGGATATTGCTGAGTTTACCTTGAAGGGACCAAAATTTTCATTCCGTTTCCTCTTCAATCAAGTTGCCATAAAGTGTGTGCACTACCTGTTAGCAGCCTCGGTATACTGGGTAATTCCATTTTCTCTAGTATTGTACTGTAGTATGGTAAGTACAGGCACACCAAGTACAGCATGATACAGGTAAGTATGGCACAGATTGTTTTACAGTATACAGTATGCACTTTACTGCACTAATTTTTAGAGAGAGCTGGCTGCACTACCAATCTTGTTACAAAGTATTTACAGTACAGTAGTTCCAGTATTCAGTAGTTTGACAGTAGTAACTGCATACAGTAGTCCAATATAGAGTAATTTTATAGTACACAATGCAATTATATGCACTTAACTGCACTAATTTTTTATTTCCTTTTCAGAGACAACTGGCTGCACTACAAAAGGACGGGTGGGGCGAGGGGGGTTTCATGTGTAAATTGGGTGAACTGTGTGTATAGTGTATCTACAGTCATGATTTACACAACCCCCCCCCCTCTCTCAATGAACTACAGAATGCAATGTGGCCATGACGAACAAGATAAAGACTACAAATTTGTATTACTGTTTTTATTATTATAAATGTGCATTATTCATGATTATTTGTATTTTTCATTCTTCCTTTATTATGCACCGGCCCTAAAATTTCAACTGAGAGAAGAACGACAGTACACTACTGTACACTACTGTACACTACTGTACATGTACAAAGAAGATAAACACTGAAAATGATTATTTGTATTTTTTATTCCTGATAAAATAAAATAAATATTTCATTACTGTACATTCACATTTTTTTTCTTTGAACTTTATATTCACTGTGAATGTGTGTGTGGGGGAGGATTCATCAAGAAGGCTTACATTTTTATTAATTGGTTACATTTTTATTCATTGGTTACATAATCAGATTAACATATTCAATTCGAGAAGAGTTTATCACATGTGCGCATGCATTACCGTAAACAAAGCCTCAAAGGGTTGGGGGGGGGTCATCATAATGGATTAGCATAAGGGATTAGCCAAGCATTTGAAAATGATTGTGAAGTTATACACGCATGCGCATTAATCATCAACTAGGTCCCTTCCCAAAGAGGATTACACGCAGGCGCAGAGATGTGACACTCGGCCCGGGAAGATTAAAAGCACAAAGCCAAGCTTTTGAAAATGAATGGTTTTCGAGAGGTGTCGATAAGAAGATGAAATACTTGAGCCTTGTGTGTGTCTGTGGGGGGAGGGGGGTAAAGCTGCATGAAGGATTAGCAGTACTGAACTGTAGTTCAAAGACATATTTTCAACATGTCATCATAATGTTTTGATCCACAGACCCCCAAATCAATAAAAATTGCATAAAGCATGTGAATGACCAGTGTAACATTAAAAATCTACAGTACCGATAGAATTTCAGAATAACAAGAATTTTTATGCAGGCACACATGTCTGGAAACGAAACATAAAAAAAATATATATATTTTTTTTCCAGACTTCAACTTCCACATGATTGTGAAGTTATACACGCATGCGCATTAATCATCAACTAGGTCCCTTCCCAAAGAGGATTACACGCAGGCACAGAGATGTGATGCTCGGCTCGGAAGATAAAAGCACAAAGCCAAGCTTTTGAAAATTAATGGTTTTTGAGAGGTGTCGATAAGAAGTTGAAATACTTGAGCCTTGTGTGTGTCTGCGGGGGGAGGGGGCTAAAGCTGCATGAAGGATTAGCAAAGACATATTTTCAACAGGTCATATAATGTTTTGATCCCCAGACCGTGAAATCAATACAATTTACATAAAGCATGTGAATGACCAGTGAAACATTAAAAATCTACAGTACCGATAGAATATCAGAATAACAAGAATTTTTATGCAGGCACACATGTCTGTAAACGAAACATTAAAAAAAAAAAAATTCAGACTTCAACTTCCACATGATTACACGCAGGCGCTGAAATGTGACACCAGGCTCTGTACGTTATACACGCAGGAATGTGATGACAGGTTCGGGATGATTGAAGCCAGAAAGCCATCTGTATGTGAGAGGTGTACTGAACTCTAGATAAGAAGTTGAAATAGTACTTTAGCCGTGTGTGTGCGGGGGCGAGAGGGAGAGCGCTGTATGCGCCGAAATGTGATACTGTAACACGCCTATGCATTTCAACAATGTATGGTACACGCATAATACTGTATAAAAAGAGAATGAAAATAAATAAAAGTAAAAGTACTGATTACAAAATAATACAGTACATACAGTACTGTATAGAAATGTGATAATTTTATATTCGAAGAAGATGCGACGCTATATTTTTATAATACTGTATACTGTAAATCCTCCATTTTACAAATACTGCGCGCGCACACACAGACATAATGCATTAGACTTATTAGCCTTTTCAGACAACAGCTCACGAACGCCCACCTGTGTTTTTAGACGGTATTTCAGTATAGCGGACAGTGCTAAAAATCCGAGCGCTAACATACCGGAAAGCGCTACGGAAAATAAGAAAATATACCGCATCTGGCCACGGTTAGCAGAGCGCCGCGGATCAGGGTGCATTAGGATAAAGGCGGCCGCAGCTGTATGTACCACTATAAAGGAAAATATTTATAAAATTCTTAACTATTGGTACCTCACCCTAAGCCGACTGAAGCAAATCTACCCTCTGGTGTCGGATCTGTGCTGGAGGGGCTGTGGGCAAAAAGGGGATATGCTGCATATTTGGTGGAGATGTCCAGCGATACAGACATTTGGGACACTAGTCCAAACAATTATTAAAGATACCACAGAATTGTCCACCCCACTGGACCCTCTAACTTTCCTACTGGCAAAGCCAGTGGAGAATGTGGATCATCCTATGAGACGTCTAATATCATTTATACTGAAGCGGCTAGATGCTCTGTGGCAGCCTCCTGGAAAAAGATTGCCCCCCTGTGATGGTGAAGGGGTAACCACACCATGAAATAAAGGCATTCTGCTCGGCTGGGTTCCCCTGAGTCAGATAAAGTGACTGTAGAGTGTCAGTTCTGCAGTCCAGGGCTGGCTGCAGTCCTATTAATGTGTAATAACATGTCTAAAATGCGCCTGCTAGGAATAAGGGGCTTCTATCTCTGTTTAAAGGGTTAATTGGATGTGTGCCTGTGGTTATGTGGTGGAGCCCGGCATTGCAACACTGTATAATTGTGTAACCGCAGACAAGCAAGGGAAGCCTTAACCGTGAGCTAAATTGGTTAAGTGGTCTGCAGTCATGAAAAGATGCCGTATTGCAACAATGTATAATGTGGTATCATCATCCAATTAAGGTCAATTGGGAAAGTGTGTCTGCGGTTATCGATTGGGTCCGGTCATTGCAACATTGCATCCTGGCCCCAAAACGCAGACAGTTAAACCACAAGCCACATCACAGCCCACACATAATTAACTAGCTAACTTTTGATAGGAAGGTCCTGCTCTCTGATTTTTGATATGAAGGGTTCTAGGGGGTAATCATTTAACCATGAATAGTTATGGGAATCTAACATTTATTTAAAGGCATAAATAAGAAGTGCCTCTGATTTTGGTATCTTAAAGTTATAAGAACCGGGACATTTACATTTCAACCAGGCAGGACAGCGAATACATTAAGCATTCACTATTTTTATTTATGATCAGCCAGTTCAGGGATGAGTCATGCATTATGTAAGTCCGAACTTCTGAGACTCCCTGTGGAGATGACTCCAGAGTGTCTACGAAAGTCCGGGGCTTCAAAAGGTACCGACCTGGTGAAGGTGTTAAATGTCAGGAACTGTATATAAACAGTTTGCCTAGCAGATGTCCGGGCATCCTGGAGAAAGGTAGACATTCTGCCACCATGCAAGGGGCTTGGTCAGGTATGCTAAGCGGGTTAAGTGTGATGTAAGCGCATGACCCTTGGCATACTGTGAAGCCCTTTGCCCGGCTGCAGGAACAGTTGGCAAACTTGCAATTGGGTGGGAATTTGCTTCCCATGCCAAGATTGTCTGTGTATTACCCAGATAGGCTTGGGAGGGTGTTATAAGCACGTGCAGGTGGTTGTTCAACTGTGATCCATCTGAAGGTGTAGCGTGTGGTACAGAGACGATTCCATTGCAGCCAAGGATTGTACCCCGCTACGAAAGTTCATTAGAACTAAGGACTTGTAAACGAATTCTGCAAGTGCAGAACGAAGATATTTCTTTCGGCGAAGATTTGGGGGCTGCAAGCGGCGCCCCTAGCCAAAGACGGTTTCGCATCTCTGTTTGCGTATTTAACCAGCTCCTGGGAATTGATACCTAGAGACTGTATTTCGTGGACTTTCATTCTGGAAACCATTTATTTCGTTTTACCTCTTTCCCGTAAGTGTTATTTTGTAAATCAAGCTGTGTGTGTTTTTTTGTGAATAAATTAAAATTTATTTTATTGTATTGTATTGTATGTCTTTATTTATATAGCGCCATTAATGTACATAGCGCTTCACAGCAGTAATACATGTGGTAATCCAATAAATAACAGATAATATAAATAACAGATCATGGGAATAAGTGCTTTAGACATTAAGGAAGAGGAGTCCCTGCTCCGAGGAGCTTACAGTCTAATTGGTAGGTAGGGAGAACGTACAGAGACAGTAGGAGGGAGTTCTGGTAAGTGCATCTGCAGGGGGCCAAGCTTTATGTGCCATGTGTTCAGAATAGCCACAGTGCTATTCATATGCTTCTTTAAGCAAGTGTGTCTTAAGGTGGGTCTTAAAGGTGGATAGAGAGGGTGCTAGTCGGGTACTGAGGGGAAGGGCATTCCAGAGGTGAGGGGCAGTCAATGAAAAAGGTTTAAGGCGGGAGAGGGCTTTAGATACAAAGGGGGTAGAAAGAAGACATCCTTGAGAAGAACGCAAGAGTCTGGATGGTGCATAACGAGAAATTAGGGCTGAGATGTAAGGAGGGGCAGAAGAGTGTAAAGCTTTAAAAGTGAGGAGAAGAATGGAGTGTGAGATGCGGGATTTGATCGGAAGCCAGGAGAGGGATTTCATGAGGGGAGATGCTGAGACAGATCTAGGAAAGAGTAGAGTGATTCTGGCAGCAGCGTTAAGGATAGATTATAGGGGAGACAGGTGAGAGGCAGGAAGGCCGGACAGCAGGAGGTTACAGTAATCAAGACGGGAGAGAATGAGGGCCTGAGTCAGAGTTTTAGCAGTCAAGCAACAGAGGAAAGGGCGTATCTTTGTTATATTGCGGAGGAAAAAGCGACAGGTTTTAGAAATGTTTTGAATGTGAGGGGCAAATGTTGTTCAATCAAAGGATCTAGGTCTTTCTGGTGTTAAAAGCACTGGTCTCCCATGACACCCACAATCCAGACTGGCTGTTGAGAGAAGGATAAATGAGATAATGCTAATAGAAAAAAATACAGCTTTCTAAAGCAATCAACATACGAATTTTATAGAATGGGATCCATGGATACAGCAATAAATTGAACCACACAGGTCTGACAACCGAGTTCCTCAATACTGGCAAGATAAAAATAGCTTATCTTAGCTATTAAGAACCCAACTTGACCCAAAGTTGACCAAAATGATATCTTGAGTAAAATTCGCTAATGAGTATAAGTAGAATCTCAAAATAACGAAAGGATAATACCTACTGGTGGATGGGTTGGCTGTAGCGGGTGTGGGGGAGCAGGGGGTGGGATCACTACACCCCTGCCCGCCTCCAATCCATTCCCCTCCTCCGCACCCCCCTTCTTCCTTGTCCAGTTCCTTTTTTCTTTTTCCTCTTTCCTCTTCTCTCTCCTTCTTGTCTTGTCCTTATAAGGACATTAACCTGATAGCGCTAATGGATATGACACGAACCACCTGACCGAACCTGACATGCCTAACTGAATAGACAAAAAGATATACGATACAATATGGTGTGCTGAAAATCAATTAATTGTATTTTGAAATTCTCCATGTAAGTACATGAAAGCATCTTATTGTATATTGCCCTGTTCAAATGTGCATGGATGTGGTTTGTAATCCGATTACCCAATAAAAATGTTTGAAATAAAAAAAAACCCACAAAAGTCCTTCGGAGACACAAGCTGCCATCTTCTAATGTACTTACCCCTACCATCATGAAGGGCGTCCTCGTCAGCATGCTACAGATCCATGTCCTCCGATGCTAGCAAGAATACATGAAAAAATATAATCTAATGGCCCCTAACCCCTTATCACCTTAGCGGTTAATAACCGCTATAGTAATTAAGGGGTTAAGCCACCCTCCCCTGCTACCCACCCAGGAAGCCTAACCATCCACCCCGGGACCACTATACCCACACTGTACCCATTGAGTGACATAGTGGTACATCATACACATATATTATGGGCATGATAAGCCACTATATCACTCAATAATCACCCTAATAAAAAAGCATGATGGCCAGAAATACACAATAATAAAAGGTATACACAAGTATCTAAACACCCCAATTCAATAAATAAAAGCACTAGCCAACCAATTAAATACATAAATTTAAAGCACTGGCCAACCAATCAATTTAATAAATAAAAGCACTAACCAACCAATCATTTTAATAAATAAATGCACTAACTAACGAAACAATCAATTAATTTTAAACATTAGCCAAGAAAACAATTAATTAATTTAAACCACTGGCCAACAAATCAATGAATTAATAAAACAACTAGCCAACACATCAATTAAAACCAGTAGCCAACAAAATAAATACTTCATTAAAAATGCTAAACAATCGGAAAATTAAATAAAAACAAGTCATCCAAATTACAAACAATTTAAGCCAAGCAATAAACAGAAAACTAAAAAACAACAATCAATAGAAAAAAGCATTTGCCAAAAAATGAATTGGCTCTCACTAAACAGGCACAGATTAATACATTATCAATCAATGGGCAATGAAAAACATAACAAGAAAAAAAAGAAAAAAATTCAATAAAGAAACCTGTAAAAATCAAATTCCATACATTCAATATTTTACTTGCCTTTAGAAGTGTTGACCCTACGAATCCCGGCGATTCATACCGCTATGTCATCAAAGTCAATCCAGCGCCATCCACCTTAAAGAAATGGAACAGGTAACAAAATTCTTCTTTCTTTTATCTTCTATCACCGTCTTCTTTCTTCATCTGTCATTATTTCTTTGTTTTCTTTAATCTTCTATCTTCATCTGTCAATCCAAAACCCAATAGTAAATCCAGAACAGGATGTTCTCTCGTTACCTTCTTCCTGTTAAATAAGGCATCCAGACCTTATTTAGGGCCTGTGACGTCACATTTTCAGGTCTGATGGTACAGCTCCAATCTATTGGATGCTATATCATGTGCCCAGATCCTTTTTTTGTTTTGTTAAGTGAGGTACATCACATCCTTAAAACCATATGGCTATATCACATGGTATTACAGCCAATAGGATTGAAGACAATCCCATTGGTTGCTGTACCATGTGATAGGTTCCATTAGTTCAAAAGGATGTGATATCACTTTAAGGGATGACGTCACATCCTTTTGAACTAATGTAACCTATCACATAGTACAGCAACCAATGAGATTGTCTTCAATCCCATTGGCTGTAATACCATATTATATAGACATGTGATTTCAAGGATGTGACGTACCTCCCAAAGATGTGGGCACATGATACAGCGTCCAATCAGATTGGAGCTGTACCATTTGACCTGAAAATGTGACAGCACAGGCCCTATATAAGGCCTGGATGCCTCATTTAACAGGAAGAAGATAACGAGAGAACATCCTGTTCTGGATTTAACATTGGGTTTTGGATTGACAGATGAAGATTGAAGATAAAAGAAAATAAAGAAATAATGACAAATTAACAAAGAAGATGGTGATAGAAGATAAAAAAAAGAAGAATGTTCTTACCTGTTCCGGATCTTCAAGGTGGATGGCGTTGGATTGACTTTGATGACATCGCGGTATGAGAGCTTGCAGAATCACTGGGATTCGAAGGGTCAACACTTAGAAAGGTAAGAAGAATATTGAATGTATGGAATTGTATTTTTACAGGTTTTTTGATTGGATTTTTTTTTTTTTATGTTTTTCATTGCCCATTGACTGATAAGGCCAGTTTAGGGTACAGATCAATACAGTGAGAGCCAATTCATTTTTTGTCAAATGCTTTTTTTCTATTGATTGTTGTTTTTTAGTTTTGTTTATTGTTTGGCTTAAATTGTTTGTAATTTGGATGGCTTGTTTTAATTTCATTTAACAATTGTTTAGCATTTTAAATTAATGATTTTTTTTGGCTACTGGTTTTAATTGATGTATTAGCTAGTGGTTTTATTAATTCATTGATTTGTTGGCTAGTGATTTAAATTCATTAATTGCTTTTTTGGATAATGTTTGAAATGAATTGATTGTTTTGTTGGTTAGTGAGTTCATTTTTTTTAATTGGTTGGTTAGTGCGTTTATATATTAAATTGATTGGTTGTTTAGTGCTTTTATTTATTAAATTGATTTGTTAGTGGTTTTATGTATATTTTTAATTGGTTGGCTAGTGCTTTTATTTATTGAATTGGAGTGTTTAGGTGCTTGTGTATATCTTTTATTATTGTGTATTTTTGGCCTTCATGGTTTTTTATTTAGGGTGACCATTGAGTGATATAGTGGCTTATCATGCCCATATTATATGTGTATGATGTACCACTATGCCAATCAATGGGTACAGGGTAGGTATAGTGGTCCCGGGGTGGGTGGTTAGGCATCCCGGGTGGGTAGCGGGGAAAGGTGGGTTAACACCTTAATTACTATAGCAGTTATTAACCGCTAAGTTGATTAAGGATTTATGGCCCATTAGAATGTATTTTTTCATGTATTCTTGCTGGCATCAGAAGACATGGACCTGGAGAATGCTGAAGAGGATGCCTTTGATTATGGCAGGGGTAAGAATAAAGGTTTATTTACTTTAATTATGCTGGCTGGCTAATGTTTTTTTTTTATATAATGGGCAAATGAGCTACAGTATTATCCATATCTGGATAATAGTAATTTTGACCATTACTGTACTGTATATATGGGGGGGGGGGTAGGAGGGGGATGTATGTATTTGAATGCATGCTTATACATTTTTTTTAGCCACAGAATTGGCAAGGAGCCCCGGGCACCCACAAGAACCACCCGAGGCCTCTGGACACACACGGGTACCACCTGAGGACCCACAGACACCTGCAGGGGACCCATGAGGACCACCCGAGGGCCCCCAGACCCACATGGGAATGACCCAAGGGCCCCCTGACACCCGTGGGGGCGATCCGGGGACCTCCAGACATCAGCGGCGACCACCTGTGGACCCCATTGGGGACATCTGGAGGCCCAAGGAGCCTGAGGGTCCCCAGACAGCCGTGGGTACCCCCCGGGTGCACTGTGGGGACCACAGACACCTGACGGGTCCACCCAGGGACCCCTGCCGGCCTGTGGTATTAATCCTGTGTGTAAAAAAATTAAATATGGTTTTATGTGGGGGTACAGAGGGTGGGTTGTGTTTTGGTGGTTATTACATATTTTAATTTAAATTTTATTACTACTGCTGCGGCGCATCTGAGTCTAACACATCACCGGTTTTTCCCTGGCTTTTTCCTGGAATGCGACGCACTTTACTTGGAGCATGCCGCATTCATTTTGCGTTCTCAGCCACGGGTCATGCGCGGTTGACGCGCGGTTGATGCGTTTATTGAGAATGGTTCGAATTTAATAGGTTGCAATTCTTCGCGTGTCCGCCAGATGGCAGATATTCATGAATTGTAATGCGCATGCGCTTCAGTAATGTGTCGACTTGCAGGTGTTTCGTTTAAAAAAGATACCACAGTGTGCTATTGTAACTTGGCCTTGAGACTGAAGGAAGAGGTTGCAAAAATGTATCAATTTAGGCTTTTCATATTAAAGAAAGACAACGACCAGTTTCAGTTACAGTATTCTCCAGAGACCCGCCGCCCACCATGAGTGTTCAAGTGCAGCCCGTTTTCCAAAAACCCGACAGAAGTTACGCGTATTTGATATGGGCCGCGATTAATGCAACAGATGATAAGATGACAACAGTTGTTCAAATTTATCAGTATTTTATCGAAAACTATGACTTTTGCAAATTTTCGCCAGCTCCTCATACGTGGAAGCGTGCAATAAGGAAAAGGTTATGTAGCGATCCCTGTTTTTATCGTATTGAACCACAATTTGTTGGAGGGTATTGGTGTGTATCACCGGCTTTTTCCTGTATCTATGATCATGCAGACGGCAAAAGGCGAAGGGTCGTGTTAAAATCAACTAAGAAACGACAGTCGCTTCCAAGCAATGCACCGGCACCGGCTTTCGATAACGGTCCCGTCAACCCTGAGCCTGAGTCGGATTTCGCGTGCAGTTTCGATCAAGCTTGCATGTACCTAAGCAATTTCCAGCCTCATCAGCTGACTACAGGTGGACTAGTCCCACTGCAAACTATCGACGTGGATGATCAAGAACACTGGACTGGCAATGGACCGGCGCCGGCGCCAGCTGAATGGGAAATGCTATGGTGAGTATTGTTGCCGTATTATTTTCTGTATTTTTTTTATTTTGACAATACAGTATCAATATCGGTGCGATTCAAAAGTCAAGCGATTCTCCTGTAAGCAATATCATTGGCTGAACGGCTTCTAAAGTACTGTACTGCAGATACTGAACAATTGGTGGAACGCTAGGTGCATGCGCATTGGAACCTTCTTGAAACGCATATGCGTATCATTACATCCACGGTAGGCGCATGCGCATGTGAACAGGAGACGCCCCCCGAGAAAATTATTGGTGGGACTGGCTGGGAACTTCTTTAGACCATTACAGTAAAACTTTTCTTTTTGTTTTTCCTCAGAAAAGAAAGCGGCTAATGGAGGGATTTCGATGGATAATATCACTTTGTGTAACAATGCCTGCACATTGCTGAATCGGATTTAAAAAGCCACGTACCGGAGGCTACAGTTTAGTGGCCGTTGTTATTGATTAGGATAGAATACTGTACCTGAAACAGTATGCTGATGTTTTCCGGCCGTACAGTTTACAATACTTTTTTATAAACAGTATACTGTGTATTAAACCCGAAAAAATAAAAACTATGCATTTATTCTACATGTATTACAGTACTGTACATACTGTACATTATGTGTCTTCTATACAGTGCCAGTACATACAGTACAGTACTGTATGTGTCTTCTATATTTTTTTATACTCTTGTACTGAGCATGCCTACAGTATACAGTACAGTGTGCCTGAAAAGTAGTGTACATTCTAGAAACACTGTATTTTGTTACAGTAGCAAAGGAGCCAATGGAACAATGTAAAACAAATCAACATGTTCTTTTATTGGTGGAGTAAGTACAAAAACATTTATTTACAAATACTGTACAATGTAGAAACATTTTAAGTGCACAGCAATTCAAAACATCAAAAGGTGTATGGTTTACTGCTACAGTAGTGAAAACATTTATGTATACAAAGTAAAAACATTTACAGTCAGTCACTATGGTTTACAGTCACATGTTTTAAAAACAAATTCTTTATTCATAAAATATACAAAACGCAACATCTCCTTTATTAAAGTCAAAACATATACAGTGGGATGGTGTGCAAAACAGTCTGCACCAGTACAGTCCTCGAGGGCAGCAGACAGGCCCAGTTTTCAGGACAACCTTGAAAACCGTGCCTGTTTGCGGCCCTCAGGGACTGGAGTTGTGCAGGTCCTGTGTGTGTGTACAGCAAGTTAAAACATTTCTGTATAAATACAAGTTAAAAAACACACAACAACATCTCCTTTATTTAAGTACAGCAGGTCAAAACATGTACAATACAGTTCAGCACAACAGTATGGTCTTACCTGTGATTAAAAAAATCTTTATTCATAAAATACAGTATACAAAACGCAACATCTCCTTTATTAAAGAAATATATAGTATACAGTACAGTGGGATGTTGTGCAAAACAGTCAGTCAGGCATGCACCAATACAGTCCTCGAGGGTAGCAGACAGGCCCGGTTTTCAGGACTACCTTGAAAACCGTGCCTGTTTGCGGCCCTCAGGGACTGGAATTGTGCAGGTCCTGTGGGTGTGTGTACAGCAAGTTAAAGCAGTAAGTTAAATATAGTACAGCAGGTCAAAACATCTCCTTTATTTAAGTTCAGCAGGTCAAAACATGTACAGCACAGTTCAGCACAACAGTATGGTCTTACAGTTCCGTGATTAAGCCATAAAGTCCACCACATTGTCCATCCATGGCCGATTCCTTGCATGGCGCAAAACGCCATTAATGCAGTCTCGAACGCCTTTCATTACAGGATCTGTAATTGGTTAAAACGCCGCATTTCATCCAGAATGTTCTTTCTTAAATTGGAAGGAAGCGCCTTTTTTACGCGATTTCCGTCGTAGTTCACTCTGAAGGCCCAGTCGCAGTACAATGAGTAGGGAACATGGTGCTTAAAAAGTAACAAGGCATACTTGTGGGGTGCACCTGCACTCATCACCCTATACTTCTCCCTGAGCGTCGGTGGCAGATCGCACAGGGTGATGTCGGGCACCGTATCGATGCGAGTGAATGTAGGTCTTCTGCGAGCGGGTGTGCTTGAGGCGACGGGCGATGGTAGGTTGTCTGGGAGAAAGCTTTCCTCCGATCTTGGTTGCTGTATTGTCTCCTGGCGTGGTCTTGACGGGATTGTCATGTCCTTCTCAACGGCATACATGTACACTACATCTTCTGGTGGAGCGGTTGTGCTTGGTGATGGAAGGGGGTCGATGCTCCCATTCATCACATCCATGTCACCCCCCTGCTCCGGCATTGGGGAAACAGGGGCATTAACACCGAGCAAATTATGTATACCCGCTATGTCAGCCTCTATCTTCTCCATCCGTCGATCCATCCGTTGATCCATATCTAGCATCCGTTGATCCATATGTATCATCCGTTGATCCATATGTAGCATCCGTTGCTCCACATTTAAAATGGTCTCCAGAAGCAAATCTATCTTTGCTAGCACAATAGAGTTCCCGGGGAGATCCACACTTATCCCATTCAGCATCCGGTCTAACGAGCTGCTTCTTGTGCATGGCGTGTGGACATCTGGGTGGATGGGTGCAATGGAGGATGAGATGGGGGTTCCATGGAGAGAAGCGGCAGTGACATCAAAGAAGGGTAGAAGAGGTGACCTGTGGATGTCCGGTAGAGGAGAAGCGGCAGCGTCGTCGAAGAGGGATGGGGAAAGTGACCTTTTGATTTCCGGGCGAGAAGCAGAGTCGTCTAAGAGCAAAGGAGAAAGTGACCCGTGGATTTCAGAGGCGGCAGCGTCGTCGGATAGAACCGGAGAAGATGGCCTGTGGTTTCCGGGAGGGCGGCGGCAGTGTCGAGGACGAGGGGTGGAGAAGACGGGCTGAAGATTTCCGGGACAGCGGCGGCAGAGTCGTCGAAGCGTATGTGAGGAAGTGGTCTGCGGGTTCGATGGGTTGGCTGCCAATCGTTTTGCGTCGAGAGTACATCACCGTATATATTCTTGACATAATAAGGCTGACTTCTATGAAAACCCTTAGCCTTTGGGGTCAGCAGAAGATTTTCTTTATTGGCCTTAGCCTGTCGCTTTTGCCTTGGTGTGGAAACGGCAACCGCCTTTCGCTTTTTCTGCTTGACAGGCACGGCAGAGGCGAGTGGGTTCCTGCGTCAGTAGAATCGGGGTTGCTCCATGGAAGCAGGTGGCACAATGCAATATCTGGACAAGGGCAAGTTCAGATAAAGATCATCGAGTGGTGGGCTATGCAAAGTGTGTAACCTTTTATGCATGGCAGCGAGGTACAGATGTTGAAAGTATGCGTACTCTAATGTGAGTCATTACAGTATAAATACACCATCCATTTTGTGGATTCACTGCACATTGAATACACATCGACTAAACATCGAATATACATTCTTGTGTTTGTATTTCTTTCTACTGTCAGCAATGGTTGTTAAAAAGATTTCCAAGGATCTCAGCATGCGAATTAAGGAGATGTACACGAGCGGACACCGAATTGCTGCTATCCAACGCTGGTTAGCTACTTCTGGCCTCGTTGTGCCAGCAACCACCGTGAGCTACACTGGCGACACACTTTATTCGAGCTCGGCTAGTCCCACGAATTCGGGTATACCCGGGTGTATTGAGGTTTGTGACTGTTTTCTGCCCGAGTGCATTGAGGTATTTTCCAGGCAGGGATTGAAGCATTTTATTCCCGCTGGCTGCAATACTGCACAGTATATATATATATACTGCATTACAATTCATGAATTTATGCCATCTGGTAGTCACGCGAAGCATTGCAGCCTATTAAATCCTAATCATTATCATTTAACAGATCAGCCGCCCGTCAGCCAGGCATGAACCCAGGCTGGGAAGGCAAACGCAACGGGGCTTGTCAGAGGTGAGGAGCGGCGCATTCCAGGTATCTGCCAGGTATATACTGGGTATTTGCTCGAATAAAGTGTGTCGGTTCAGTATCATGCACATGGAAAAAACAGAGAACGCAAAAGGGCACCAAGGGTAACTAACGCATAAGTATATTTATAACACTTTTAAAAAAAAATTAGATCCAAAAATGTACTGTACAGCTACAGTACTGTATCTAATATTTTGTATATTCATATTTATATTACAACAGTATATATATTTTGTATATTTATATTTATATTACAGCAGTACATATATTTTGTATATTTATATTTATATTACAACAGTATATATATTTTGTATATTTATATTTATTACAACAGGATATATATTTTGTATATTCATATTTATATTACAACAGTATACTGTATATATTTTATATATTTATATTACAACAGTATATATATTTTGTATATTTATATTTAGATTACAACAGTATATATATTTTGTATATTTATATTTATATTACAACAGTATATATATATATATATATATATATATATATATATATATATATATATATATATATATATATATATATATATATATATATATATATATATATATATATTGTATATTTATATTTATATTACAACAGTATATATATTTTGTATATTTATATTACAACAGTTTTATATTACTGCATGTTAATAGAACAATATATTGTATCCTGTTGATCTACTGTCTCTAATATTTTTACTTACTGGAATGTTTTTCTTTACATTGTAGGGAGACAACTCTTCTGGTGGACAAAATAAGTGAGGAGAGTGATGAGAAGAGTGCATTAAGGGTCAAATACACTCTGCAGGCAAATCACAATCTCACCGTATCCGAGACCAGCATAAAGAAGATGAGACACAGTATTGGATGGAAATATGGACATGTGAGGTTAGTACTGGACAGTACAGGAGGTAAAAGTGTTGTTTAGGAAACTGGACCGCTAAAATTATTTATTCCTTGTCATTACAGAGCGTACCCCATGATAAGGGACGCAAACAAAATCAAAAGAGTGGTCCAGGCCCAGGCATGGATCGACAGAGGGGAAACTTTCCAGGATTGCATCTTCACTGACGAGTCTACTGTGTCGCTGGAGAGATTTGCAAGCTTTGCGTTCCACAAAAAAGGCCACATATCTTTGAAGCTGCGGCCAAAACACCCCGTGAAGCTGCATGCATGGGGTGCCATCACTAGGCGTGGACCAGGATGCATTGTCATCTTTGAAGGTAAAATATATGAAATATAATGTAGCCTTATGCATTATACTTTACTAGTGTAGCCTTACTGTATGCACTGTACTGTACTATTGTGCAGTTTTTTGAGCACTTTTCTTTTCTTGCTATATGAATCATGAATAAAGCTTTCTTCCAAGACAACATTGTCCTTGAGATAGTGCAATACATCACACGCGATTTCCCCAATGGTCACCGCTTCTACCAGGACAACGATTCCAAGCACACCGCGTCAACAGCGCATATCCTTGAGCGTGGTATCAACTGGGTGAAGACGCCAGCGGAGTAAGTGCAGTAGACCGTGTCTCATTTTTTTCCACTGTTTTTACTGTGTACTGTATCTCTTAAACTAATTGTCCTTTTTTTCCAATGACAGATCGCCAGACTTCAATCCGATCGAAATGGTCTGGCATCAGCTGAAGGACCATATCCGGAAAGTGGCGAAACCCTCCAAAAAGGACGAGTTGTTGAAAGGCATAATGAGTTTTTGGAACAATGTACTCACCGTGGAACGCTGCAATAAATATATAGACCATATTGCCACTGTGTTGCCCATTGTGATCGCGTGTAATGGGCAAGCATCAGGAAAGTAGTACTGTGCTGTAGTATTGTAAGTACAGTTTGATACAGGTAAGTATGGCACAGATTTTTTCTTTCCCAATAGTCAGAGTATACAGTAGTTACAGTTTTTTCTTGAGAGCAATATAGGGGGGTTGCACCCGCTCAACCTAGTGTGACCGCTAGGATCACTGAATCAGACTGGTGCAATAGGGCAAGGAGACTAATCAGAACACAGAGAACACTGTATGATGTAGAGACACAGAGCATACAGATAAGGCCCTATTAATGCACTCAAAATCTGAGGAGTAAGTCACCCTAGTAAAAAAGCAACAACACAGGAATAATCTGAACCAAACCTGTAAATAGTGTTTGAATGTGCTTTATTAATGTTGGTTAAAAATGGTACCAGATTAAATGGTGAATGGAATGAACCGAATACAAATGGTGCTATTAGGGCAAATTGCCAAATAGTTGATCCAAAATAGTTGGAAAACTAAACATAAGCACTATAAATTACAGGTAGCACACAGTCAATGCCTATGGTGTAAGGCAGTGAAGGCTAACTGAAATGGATGACGTCACTGGAGCACTATATAAAATATATACATCCACTAGAGGCAGTTCAATGTGTGTAATTTCTAGCTCACTGTATACCATACATCAATGATGGGGTAGAAGGTGAATCAGTGGCAATGGTGATCATTAGTAACACACATAGATATTAGTACAGCTGACATGCATAGATCGTTAGAACAATGGTGGTGTGAGCTCCACAAAACCTGTTCCTGCTAGTTAGTAACTACACATAGGGATAGAAATGCGGGAAAGGGGTACCCTACACACCAATATATGTTGACCCTGTGAGGAGAGAACAATACTGTAGGATCATGTAACCCACTAGCTCTGACCCTCAATAACATACCCCTACAGCACACGGGGGGAGAGGGGGGGTTTGTGGACAGAAAAGAGGGAAAGATGGCCCTGTAAACTTATCTGTGCTGGCCCTGGGTACACGATCCTAACGAGGGAAGAAGCTATCGCGAAACGTGCGTCAGAGGACGTGATGACGTCACACGTCACGCATTCAAGCATGGATGCCTGCAGCCTCTAGCCGACCTCACCGTGCCCACGCCAGAGTCCTCTTCAGCTGCGCACTCCACGAGGCACCTTCCCAGGCTGACCGTTTGGATTGTGTACCCAGGGCCAGCACAGATAAGTTTACAGGGCCATCTTTCCCTCTTTTCTGCCCTCAAACCCCCCCTCTCCCCCCGTGTGCTGTAGGGGTATGTTATTGAGGGTCAGAGCTAGTGGGTTACACGATCCTACAGTATTGTTCTCTCCTCACAGGGTCAACATATATTGGTGTGTAGGGTACCCCTTTCCCGCATTTCTATCTCTATGTGTAGTTACTAACTAGCAGGGACAGGTTTTGTGGGGCTCACACCACCATTGTTCTAACGATCTATGCATGTCAGCTGTACTAATATCTATGTGTGTTACTAATGATCACCATTGCCACTGATTCACCTTCTACCCCATCATTGATGTATGGTATACAGTGAGCTAGAAATTACACACATTGAACTGCCTCTAGTGGATGTATATATTTTATATAGTGCTCCAGTGACGTCATCCATTTCAGTTAGCCTTCACTGCCTTACACCATAGGCATTGACTGTGTGCTACCTATAATTTATAGTGCTTATGTTTAGTTTTCCAACTATTTTGGATCAACTATTTGGCAATTTGCCCTAATAGCACCATTTGTATTCTGTTCATTCCATTCACCATTTAATCTGGTACCATTTTTAACCAACATTAATAAAGCATACTCAAACACTATTTACAGGTTTGGTTCAGATTATTCCTGTGTTGTTGCTTTTTTACTAGGGTGACTTACCCCTCAGATTTTGTGTGCATTAATAGGGCCTTATCTGTATGCTCTGTGTCTCTACATCATACAGGCATACCCCGCATTAACGTACGCAATGGGACCGGAGCATATATGTAAAGCGAAAATGTACTTAAAGTGAAGCACCACCTTTTTCCCACTTATTGATGCATGTACTGTACTGCAATCGTCATATACGTGTATAACTGGTGTATATAAGGCATTTGTAACAGGCTCTATAGTCTCCCCGCTTGCGCACAGCTTCAGTACAGGTAGGGAGCCGGTATTGCTATTCAGAACGTGCTGACAGGCGCATGCATGAACTGCCATTTGCAAATTGGGCAACATGTACTTACTCGCGAGTATACTTAAAGTGAGTGTCCTTAAAGCGGGGTATGCCTGTACAGTGTTCTCTGTGTTCTGAACAGTTTTTTCTTTACAGAAAGAGCAGCACCAGCCATCAGGTTACAGTACATAGTATTTAACAGTAGTAAGAGTATAGAGTAGTTCCAGTATACAGTAGACTAGTTTGACAGTACTACAGTAACTGCCTACTAACTGCTCAATTTTTTTTCAGAGAAAGCAGCACCAGCCATGTACAGTAGTACTACACATCACACAATGCCATAATACAGTACGCACATAACTTCACTAATTTTTTGTTTTCTTGTCATTTCAGGAAAAAGGGTGGCCTGGGGGGAGGTGGGGTATTGTGTCCAGTCTAATATGCTTGTACAGTCAAATGTACAGTATATAAACAGCAGTAATGATGTACACAAAACCTTTCTTGTCTCAATGAACTACTGTACTGTACACAGAATGAGGAACAAGATAAAGACGGAAAAAATAATATTACTATATATATATATATATATATATATATATATATATATATATATATACACACAGTGGTTGACAAATCACCAAAAAATCTACTCGCCACACAAAAAAATCTACTCGCCACCTAGTACCAAACGTGTGCTGCTTGGGCCAATATTTACTCGCCCGGGGGTTAAATCCACTCACCCGGGGCGAGCAAATGTATAGGTTTGTCGAACACTATATATATATATATATATATATATATATATATATATATATATATATATATATATATATATATATATATTACACATTACAGTATATATTATTAAATAATATTCTTATAAATGTGCATTATTCATGTTTCCCCATGTTTTACAAATGTTTTCTAAATGTTTATCCAATTTCAATCTGCCAGAAGAACTTAATAAAGACAGCATTATGTATTATTATGATTATTTTTATATTTGTATTTTTTGTTTCCTGATAAAATAAAATGAATATTTATTCACATTCCTGCTAATCATAATCATTGACAACAACCACAAACCCCCACCCCACCCTTCAGTACACCAATGAATAAGAATGAATGACAAAACAACATGAATCGGTTAATGTTTTTTTTAACTCTCAATTCTCACAATGCTGTGCAAATCAAATTTACAATTCAAAATCGAGAAGGGATTTTCCAAAGCGTTACCGTAAACTAAGCCTCAAAGGGTTGGGGGGAGGGGGGTTGGGTGAGTCATGTGCAGTAATCAGCTAGCTCCCATCTCAAAGAGGATTACACAATGGCAATATTCACAAAATTAACAAATCTGTGGAGTGAGGGGGTTGGGTGACTCATGCGCAGTAAGCAGCAAGCTCCCATCTCTAAAAGGATTAGAGTACATGCAGGCGCAGTGAGGCGATTGACGCTCAGCTAGGGACGGATTAAAAACACAATGACTAACTAACTTCAGAAAAAGAATGACTCTGTGGAGGTGTCTGTCGATAAGAGTTTGTGTGTGTGTGGGGGAGGGATGAAGGATTAGTCGTGCAGCAGTTCAAAGAAATAACATACTGTACTGTAGAGTACAGTAATTTCAAAAGGCAGTTCATCATAATACTGTAATTTGATCCCTACACCCCCCAAATACAGTACATAAAAAGCACACAAATTAACCATGTGCAGGCAAATGCACAGATTTAATATATCTAGATTGTTTTTACAGGCTTGTGAATAAAATAAAAGTTAAAAGTTACAGTCGCATGAGCAGGAATAAACTAGCTCCCATCCGAAAGAGGATTACACACAGGCGCATAGAGAGGTGATGCTCTGTGCAAATCAAATTTGAGAAGGGATTTTCCAAAGCGTTGCCGTAAACAAAGCCTCAAAATTCCCATCTCAAAGAGAATTACACGCAGGCGCAGTGAGGCTTTGTAGCTCGGCTATGGACGGATTCAGAACACAATGGCAAGATTCAGTAAATTAACGACTCTGTGGAGAGGGGGGGATTGGGTGACTCATGCGCAGTAAGCAGCTCCCATCTCAAAGAGAATTACACGCAGGCGCAGTGAGGCTTTGTAGCTCGGCTATGGACGGATTCAGAACACAATGGAAGATTCAGTAAATTAACGACTCCATGGAATTTCAAATCCTTGAGCTAGCGTTCGTGGGGGAGGGGGCTACAGGGTACAGCTGCATGAAGTTCAAAGCTAAAGACATACTTTAATTTCAAAAGGCAGTTCATCATAATAATACACCCCCAAATACAGTACGTAAATAGCACACAAATCAACCATGTGCAGTCAAACACACAGGGTCGCAGTCAAAAGCTACAGCACAGATTGAATATCGTAATACAGTAAAATGGTTTTTGCAGGCTTGTGGAGAAAAAAAAATTACAATAAAAAAAATTTTAAAATTTTTTTTGGTCACTCACTAAGGCAAGCAAGCAGTGGTGGGCGAAGTTACAGGCGCATGCGCAGTACATTCCTGCTGTCAAGCAGGAATGTGATTGAAACCAGACACACGTTCAAAGGAATGGTGTGGGAGAGATGTACTGCATTGCACAGAAGATAAGAAGTTGAAATACCCTGCAGTGCAGTTAATTATCCTGAGTGAGGGGAGAGCGCTGTATATGCCGAAATGTGACACTGTTACAGTACTGTACACGCCTATGCGTTTCAACAATTTTCAAATGAGACATACTGTACAGCAGCACAGCACTGCAAATGCATGTATACTTTAAATATGCAAATTTACAATTATTGCACGCGCACACACAGACTGTATACTGACGTAGGTTTAACCGCGAAGGTATTAGACTTCCAAGACAACAGCTCGCAAACGCCCCCCTGAGTTTTAACACGGCATTGCAGTATTGCAGACAGCGAGAATAAAATGCTTATATCACGAGCGCGAAAATAACGCAGTTCACTCCGGGCGAAAACGACAAAAAACGCACCTAACCGGGATAATCTGAAAGCCGCGGATCTAGCCGACTTAGACTCAGATCGGCCGCCACTGTAGTGTATTGTAGCAGGGGGTCTCCGGAGCAGAACCTTGTTTATTTGAGGTCTGGGGACTCCCTCCTTCCCAAGATACAGGCCCTGTTATGGGGTGCCGGCATCTCCTATGCATGTTAATGTCTTGCGTCACGTGATCGAATGTGCTATATGTATGCACACACAGCTGTCTCTTACACATACAAATACTCCATGTTATTCCATCCCTATATTACAATAGAGACCACATAGTATCTACACACCCTTGTAGTAATGCAACAATCTCTCACATTTCCACACCTACCCACACCATTCATATACACTCCCATTCCACACAAACCTTTTGTAAAGCACTGTATACACTGTGGGCTCTTCATTCATTTATATTTACATAGATACACACACACACACACACACACACATTCTTACATCACTAACATTCAGGAACCATTTAACACCTCTAGCCATAAATCACATCAACACACGGGGGAGGGACAACACAGATAACATTCCAAGAGACATTGTTTTTAAGTAAACCCTTTGCTTGCTTTATTCATTGTAACACCGCCAGAAGAAGAGATCAGTGTATCTCGAAAGCTCGCACAAATATAAGCATTTCGTTAGCCACAGAACGGTATCATCTATTTATTTTTGATTATTGAAGCTCGGCTAACACGTACTGATACCTCTACATGTATATATATATATACACATGTTACATGCAGTTTTGTCTTTACTTGATTTTGATTAATTTTAATTAATTATCTTTTACAATGATTGCCATCTCAATACTTGCATCTGCAGCATTATCATATTCAACAACACCACCTCACAGTCTTTTATAGCATCAGCGAAAACCTCATCAGAATCCTTGTTCACAGCAAGGGATATTTGAATGGATGAATCAGCATCAAGTCCATCCTCTTCACCATAAATCTTATTATGGGCTCTATGCATAAAGCGCCAAAATGTTTTTTATAGCCAAAAAATGCCTTTGGTATTCAGTAAGCGCCGATAATTTAGCCAAAGCGGCATTTTTTTGTCCCCGATAAAAAATTATTGGCAGGCGGCTGGCGGCTGGCGATAAGCCACTTTTCGGCACCTTTCGGCACTTTTTTAAATCACCTGTATTCTAGTAGCCCCGATCCTGTTTTCGGTGCTTACCGGAGCTGATCGGCAGTCCCGAAAAGCCTTTTTTTCCGGCAAATCTTCCCACCAACTCAAAGTTGGTGGGATGGTGGGGAGAAGCATCGGCAAGGGCGACACTTAGAAAAAATCAGGCCTTTTTCCTGTCTGTGATTTATGCCGGGGGTCTCCGGAGCTGATACCAGCACCGGAGCCCCCCGGCATGCATCCGAGGCAGGAAAAATGCATGTAAAGCCCACTTCATTACCTTACCTTCGCACAGGGGAGAAAAAAATGAAACCAACTCAATCCCTGATCAGCATATACAATAATGAATACAAAAATCCTGCAACATGGATGAAGGCCACCGACGGCCGAAACGCGTAGAGTGTATTCATTTGGTAGCTGTATATGATTTCTCTGGCGTGATCCCTGCAGCACAGTAACCATGGACTTTATTTGAATCTTTCAAAAGACAAAGTTTTGCAATATCTCCACAGAGGACTGAACTCGTGTGCTATCTGGCGACAGCTGAGTATATTTCCCTCTGCTGTCTGGTGTTACTGTTTCTCTTGGTTCCTGGCAATCTGCATGTTTTCATTGTGCAACAGTTCTTAACTTTGTCTCTATCTACTTATGTGCTATGACCATGGTCACTCTATATATTCATGCTGCAGGATTTTTGTATTCATTATTGTATATGCTGATCAGGGTATGAGTTGGTTTCTTTTTTTTCTCCCCTGTGCCTTTCCCTTGGCTTTAAGATATATTTTTTGTCTATGTTCATGTTTTCTGTACATAGCACTATTGATTTCATACTTTTCCATATGCCTTTAGTTTATTTTTGCTTATCATAGCATTAGGGTTCAATTAGATACAATATCTTTTTTGATAGTTTTTTGTCCCATTTTTGTTTTTTGATTGCCTCATTATATATTTTTATAAATTAGACGCATCATACAGTAGCTTTTTGGTTCAACTATCAGCATTTACTTTTGTAAAATCACTGCCTTCATATTTTCAGCTGCCATTTGTTTGTTCATGTTTTTAAGTTAGTGTGTCTTGCTGCTGTAATAAAATCTTGTTCATTTTTTGCCTTGAAGGAATATTCGGGTCTTTTTGTCAAACTCTATTTAGGCTATTTTGGTAGCATACATATAGTGCTAGCTTAGGGGACTGTCTTTGTCTCTTTCGTGGTGTGTTTTTCATATTTGCATCTTTCCCCCAGCACGATCAGCTTACCCCTTTATACATATATTTTTTCTGTCTTTTTGGGTGTATATATTTTCTGTGTACCCTATTAGGCAGTACTTTTTTTGGGGTCTGATTTATCTACTTATATATAGTGTTGAGCAACATACTTTTTTGTGTGTTTTTTATATATATATATATATATATATATATATAGTACCCCAACAACCCCTATAACCACTAACATACACATATATGCACATCAATGATACTATAGGCCGGCGGGGGCCCTCGGGTGTTACCCGCAGGCCTGCAGTACCAATTATGTGCCCCCCCCAAATTAATGTAAAAACACATACATACTTATAAATAAATAACCCCCCCCTAACACATACAGTATAGTACTGAAAAAGGGCTGCATAGCCTGAAACGCGTTAGAGTTTTTGTTGTCTCCCCCCGTTGTGCACCATGTTTCATTAAAGAAATACTTTTACCCCTTCATTGCTGGTGTTGACCCCATCCTTCAGCTGTGCTCCGCTGCCATCCTTGGATAATCTTTGTATAGTAATGAGCACAATTACTATTATCCACAAATGGATAATAGTGAATGTGCCCATTTTAAATACATAAACACCAATCAATACATTAAATAAATATAGCACTCACCCATGTCCGGCTGCCACGATGAAGGCCATCCTCATCTTCATCCTGTTCATGCCCCCTCCGCTGCTGCAAAACAGACACAAGAATGAAAAAATCCAATGTAATGTCCCCTAACCCCTTAATCACAATAGTGGTTATTAACTGCTACAGTCATTAAGGGGTTAACCCACCCTCACCCACCACTCAGGAGGCCTACATACCCTCCCACACAAACCCCCCACCCCGTGAGGCCTAACCACCCTCACCCACTACCCACAAGGGAGGCCTACCCACATACCCTTGGGGCCAATACCCCCTCCCCCCACCCCCAGTACCCACAATAAAAACAATACACTGCCCCACAATAAGCATCATTCTATTTATTAAATACATTACCCAGCCCCTGTTCCCCCCCATAAATACATGATTTATTCTTTTACATACAGGGTTCATACCCCAGCCCCACGCGAGTCCCCGGCGGGCTGGCGGGTCACCTGACAGACCTACAGGGTACCAGCAACTTGTTTCACACAGGTTCTGGAGGCCTGTTGGTGGGTCCCGCCAAGCTCCATGGCCCCCAGGTGGTCTCCTTGGGACACCGTGGGTCACAATTGGGTCCCCACGGTAGGCCCACGGATGTCTGGGAGCCCCGGGTCAGACCCACAGGTGTCTGCGGGGCCTCGGGTGGTTCTCACGGGGGTCTGTGGTGCCCCCACGGATGTGGGACCACTGGTTCATCCCCGCACCTATGGGTCTGCGGTGCCCCCACGAATGTGGGACCACCGGTTCTTCCCTGCAGGTGTCACCCGTGGAACCACCAGCCTGATACCCATGAGATACCCAAGGAGACCACAGGTGGTCTCCAGAGGTCTCACACAGAACCAAGGAACCAACCCTGAATGTAAAAAAAATAAACCTGGCCTATACATTCAATACATACATCCCCCCCCCCAACACCTACAGTACAATAATGTGCAAAATAACTATTATCCAGATAGGGACAATAGATTATTCGCCCATTATTTAACACATTAACTAGCATATTAAAATAAATAAAGTACTACTGACCTCATCAATAAGAAGCCCCCGTCGCCAGCAACATCCTTGTCTTTCGTTGCCCCAGCTCTTTTACATGTGTATTTATTTATTTTTGGTATATCATTTCTTGCCACTGTATGTATGTATGTATGTCTAGATCGATATATACATACAGGGTAAGAAATTATGTTGTTTTAAAAGCTTGATTTGCTGTGTTTTAAATTATTTTGGCTATGCTGCTATGCATAAATGTGTGTGTCATGTACAGGCATACCCCGGTTTAAGGACACTCACTTTAAGTACACTCGCGAGTAAGTACATATCGCCCAATAGGCAAACGGCAGCTTGCGCATGCGCCTGTCAGCACGTCCTGAACAGCAATAGTGGCTCCCTGCCTGTACCGAAGCTGTGCGCAAGCGGGGAGACTATAGAGCCTGTTGCAAATGCGTTATTTACATCAGTTATGCAAGGATATGACGATTGCTGTACAGTACAAGCATCGATAAGTGGAAAAAAGGCAGTGCTTCACTTTAAGTACATTTTCGCTTTACATACATGCTCCGGTCCCATCGCGTATGTTAATGCGGGGTATGCCAGTTTTTTAAAATTAGATAGATGTAATTTTTGCTATTGTATGGTTTACTTTAGGTCAGGGTGAGGCTTGCTTTTGTATATTGTATTCTTGTTGATACTTATATTTTTTCAGAGGATAACTTGTTCTGTTCAACGATTGAATTAGTTAATTGTTTAATTGTTAGGGATGGAATGTAAATTGTTTAGGGATTTAATTAATGAATGCTAATTGATTTGTGGTTACTGGATTGGTTTAAATAGTATACTTGTTTGGATGTATTGGTATTTTGTTTGGAATATGTTATTGTTAACATTCATTTGCAGAATGTATATGGTGCATAGATTGTATGCATCATGTATACAATGTAAATGCAATGTTTTCAGTGGCATTAGTGGCTTTTGATTGGCATTTGAGGATTTTGATTGGAAGATCAGATTGGATTATTAAAGGAAATGGATTTTATTGTAGTGTGTCTGTATGGAGAAGTGGTATTTGTAGTACTGCATGTTTTTGATAACCCTTCTACATTTATTTGTATATTGGTTCATCATGTGTAGAGTATCGGTGGTGATCAAAGAGTTTGATCAAGAAAGAAACCCTTCTAGGTAGCAATCTCTTGTCATGTGTGTAGTGTCATATTTAATGGACTTAATTGGTCCAACCGTAAGATACTGTATGTCTGAGTAGTGCCCAGATTCACAGGGGAAATCAAAAAATAATAAAATTTTATTAAATCTACATAGATATTAAAAACACATATACATTATTAAAAATCCCTATTATGTAGAGTGGTGATAGTGTTTTGTCATAAATCAATCGGTGTATTACCATATGTAAAACAATATCTTGACTTTCTGAATCACAGCTATATATACGGTCTCTTGACCACAACCAATGGATATTGTAGGTGTATACACATGTATCAATCACAGCATGATCACTCGGAGGTGAAGCATAAACCAAGTGTGTACTACAGGGTTAATGCAAGGAGCATATACTGGTGTAATGTGGGACAAATAATACATCAAACAGAGAATGCAGTCATGTAGATTTATACCAAAGCTGATGTCATAATATACAGATGGTGCATATATACAGTATCAAGGCAGAAATTGTACATATATCTCTGCTATACTCCGTTTGTGTAATGAGCCCTCAGGTTCTCCCAACAAAAACAGTGCTGTTTATTATTGTTCAATATACTGAGCCAATGTCATGCAGTTAGATACACGCAATTAGAGGATACTCCGTGGTTATAAGGTAATATAATATAATTCACTATAGTAATCCTCAATACCCGTAAGTACAGCTCCTATATAGTGCCAGAGAGTGATTTCTCTACTGTATATATATATATCTGTGATTCAGAAAGTCAAGATATTGTTTTACATATGGTAATACACCGATTGATTTATGACAAAACACTATCACCACTCTACATAATAGGGATTTTTAATAATGTATATGTGTTTTTAATATCTATGTAGATTTAAATTTTTTTTATTATTTTTTGATTTCCCCTGTGAATCTGGGCACTACTCAGACATACAGTATCTAACTGTTGGACCAATTAAGTCCATTAAATATGACACTACACACATGACAAGAGATTGCTACCTAGAAGGGTTTCTTTCTTGATCAAACTCTTTGATCACCACCGATACTATTGTATTTAACACCCTTACAGCACCTGTCATTTATAATTACATTGTTCAAATCATTTAAGGTGACAGCGGTCTATTTCACTTATTCAAATTCATCATGTGTATGTGTATATATATATACATACATATATATACATACTATTTTCATCTCTCTTCTAGATATATATATATATATATATATATATATATATATATATTTATATATATATATATATATATATATCTAGAAGAGAGATGAAAATAGTAGCGCCACTTACAAACCAGTGAACAATTGAATAACCTAAAAAGTTGCTATGCTTATTGATAAAAAACAATCCTATAGTACATATAATTATAATAATATTAACTAGATAAAACACTCTATTACAAAAATATACAATATATAATAATTAAATAAAAATGTCCAATGGTAATAGTCCAACCCCAAATGTATTCCTGATTGGTGATGCAGGAAATGTTTGTAGGATCCAGGGGTCCACGGCTGCTCTCACATGGAAGAACCACTTCCAAGGCAAATTCTATAGAAACAAAAACAAAACAGAGAGTGCACCCCCCATAGTGTGATCCTGTACAGTTTAAAGGGGGGAGGGGTGTTGGTGGGGGGGGATTAAAAACACTTACAAAGAATAAGTGAAAATAAAGTAATTTGTGACAATAATATCACCACCGATGCAGGCCGTCCCGTGAAGTCTTGGAATCCAACTGGAACCCTTGTGCTGTGCATCCGATAGTGTCCGCTCTTATCCGCAATCAATTGAAGTCCTCCACGCAGTGTGTCATCAGAGTAGGCCTCAAATTCAATCCTGCATGCTCCGGCCGTAAAGCACGCAGACAACGTGATGACGTAATGTCGTAATTTTACGTCCCTGACGCGTTTCGTCACAATACTGCAACTTTATCAAAGGGATTTGTACACGAACAGTAGTGGCTGAATATATATACCAGAGTGTCTGCGAATCAATTGGTGCATCAATTTGTGATGCTTACGCCCCTACAAACGGGCCCAAATGTATGTAATTAAAAATATCACTTAAATTACTATTGGTACTCAAATCTGGATCGCAGAAAACCCAAGTATATAGTAATAATAATAGTATAACCACAAAATAAAATAGAATGATCCATAATCACAAAAAAAATAATTATTTAAAACATCATTAAACTTATACCACTAAATAAAATTCGGAGAAATAGTTAATATATGATATAATCAATAATCATATAGTAATTATAAAAAATGAATATGATAAAAACGAATACAATTTTAAACACTTGATCTCATGAATATTGTAATATGAAAGTATCAATCCTAAAGGTCTAAAACATATATATATATATATATCTCTGTGTGTTCTGACATTCAAAACTGCACACAACCATGATGATGACTAATAGTGCATCAATACATGCTAAGCGCAAATATCTAACTGCCCTACCACACAGATAGAGTATTATAGCATTTTCCATACAGGATACTAATATAGTAAATGGAAGGGAAGGTGGATGGGAGGGGTATGGAAGCTTGGTAAGGATGGTGGGGTATAAAGAGGGGCGGGAAAGGGGGGTGGGGGGAAAGGTAAGGGGGGGAAAGGGAGAAGGGAGGGGAGGAGGGGAGAAGAGGGGGAGGGAAAGGGCAAGATTGGGAAAAGGAAAAGGGAAGGAATGGGTCAGAGATGGGGGGAATGGACCAAAGAGCACAAAAACAGATCAAACCTATAGCTCATACCAGAGTACTGGTATCCAGACATTCATTAAGACCCCCGGGGGTTAGTGTCCCCAACCGGTGGATCCAGAATGTCTCCCTTCTACACAAAGATTTAAAGCGATCCCCCCCTAGAGCACAAGGAGGAATGTGATCAATACCCATAATACTCATGGATCCAGGATCCTTGTGATGTACAGATGCAAAATGTTTGGGTATACTATGGGTGTTGACTCCATTGATCACATTCCTCCTATGCTCCAGGAACCTGGTACTAAGGGGTCGTGTGGTGCGACCTACATATTGAAGGCCGCAACCACATTGCAGGAGATAGACGACAAATGTAGTCAGGCAGTTGATATTGCCCCTAACACTATATCGTCCACTCCTGAGATGGGAGACAAACTCCGATTTGGTATTTAAATGTTTACATGTAATGCAACGGCTTCTGCCACATCTCTGGTTACCCACCTGGCCCAAAGATGTAGCATCGGCAGTCACAACTAATGGTCTCATATTACTAGGAGCTAAAATGTTTTTAATGTTTTTTGCCTTCCTGTATGTAATAGGTATTTTCTCTGGAAGTATGTTACCTAAATGTGGATCGCACTTTAAAATGCTTCAATGAGTATTAAGAATACCCTGGATAGATCTGTGGGATTGGTTGAAGGTGGTAATAAACCGTGAAACCCCATCGGTGTTTACTGATCTTTTCCTTGGTGCCTTGTAGCTGGTGTGTTTAATTGTAGAGCACTTATTAAGTAGCAATGATCTATCGGTGGCCCTTACCTTGCTGAAAGAGTCACAGACAAGATCAGGATCATATCCCTTCAACAAAAATTTGTTACTCAGTTCTTTTGATTGGTTAATAAAGTCACTTTCCCTGGAACAGTTTCTTTTGAGACGATGAAACTGTCCCAGGGGGATGCTCCTGAGCCACTGTGCATGGTGGTTACTAGATGCATTAACATAATTGTTAACTGCAACGGGCTTGAAATGTGTGGTAGTAATGATATTACCATTTGGATCTGAAGTTAAAATAAGATCCAAAAATACCACTGATTTTGGACTGATATCAAATGTAAATTGCAAGCCCATATCATTGTGATTGAAGGATTCCAGGACATTGGAAAAAAACTGTGAGATCACCCTCCCAAATGATAATAATATCATCGATGAAACGGCCATAGTATACGAGACCCCCCCCCCAGCTCCAAATTTTGCCAGACAGATGTTTCTTCCCAAAATCCCATAAAGAGATTGGCATAGCTGGGGGCAAATCTCGTCCCCATGGCCGTTCCACAGATCTGTAAATAATAAGAATCCTCAAATAAAAAATAATTGTAATTTAATATAAATTTAATACTATCTAATATAAATTTCTTGTGAATAGTAGGAATAGAGGAATCCGTGCTCAGCCAGAAGTCTATGGCTTCGATCCCCCTGAAATGACCTATAGATGTGTACAATGAGGACACATCACATGTAGCCCATAAATAACTGGACTTCCATTTGATCCCGGAGATGGAGTCGATGACATGTAGCGTATCCCGGATGTGTGACCTGAGCTTTGCTACAAAGGGTTGGAGATAATAATCCACATACTGGGATAGGCCAGACGTCATCGACTCGATCTCATTTGCACCTAATACAGGCCCCAATGCCTTCCAATTATTTGTGGATCTCAATAGCTATATTAGGAAGCTTACGCTTAGGCGCCATTTTAACATTCAAGATAAAAACAGAAAGCTTGCAAGATCCAGTTTTGCTATGAATACTCAGGAAGAAATTTGTGTAGAGGCCCTTACAGATATGCTGATTGAGTCAGAGGTAACACAGGGTTCCTTCAACAATACTCTTGATAGATTTGATAATTATGTGCATTCTATGCATATATTGGATATGGATATGGATGGGGATGCAATTGTGCATTCCCCTTTCAGGCCACAGTCACTGTTTTTTCCCTACCAATCTAAGGGAGGATACATCGATGCATTTTACAATTTAGTTTTAAGAGACTTTGAATCACTGTGCAAAAAACCTTACAGATTCAACCAGAATCTATCAAAAGGTGAACTGAGTGCACTTTGTGATTTGAGGGATAACCGGGACATAGTTATTAGACAGGCTGACAAGGGTGGGGGCATTGTCATCCAGGATAGATCGGCCTACATTTCAGAGGCAAATCGACTCCTGGGTGACCATGTCTCCTATTGTACCTTGCAGGATGATCCCACATCACGATTTCAGGCACTATTAAAACAACACCTGACTTCAGCTTTGGAAGAAGGTGTTTTAACTAAACATGAGTTTAAATTTTTGTACACTGAGCACCCCCGCACTCCTATATTTTATCATTTACCTAAAGTCCACAAGTCTGTGGTGGATCCTCCTGGAAGACCTATCATCTCGGGGATCGAGTCGATGACATCTGGCCTATCCCAGTATGTGGATTATTATCTCCAACCCTTTGTAGCAAAGCTCAGGTCACACATCCGGGATACACTACATGTCATCGACTCCATCTCCGGGATCAAAAGGAAGCCCAGTTATTTATGGGCTACATGTGATGTGTCCTCATTGTACACATCTATAGGTCATTCCAGGGGGATCGAAGCCATAGACTTCTGGCTGAGCACGGATTCCTCTATTCCTACTATTCACAAGAAATTTATATTAGATAGTATTAAATTTATATTAAATCACAATTATTTTTTATTTCAGGATTCTTATTATTTACCGATCTGTGGAACGGCCATGGGGACGAGATTTGCCCCCAGCTATGCCAATCTCTTTATGGGATTTTGGGAAGAAACATCTGTCTGGCAAAATTTGGAGCTGGGGGGGGTCTCGTATACTATGGCCGTTTCATCGATGATATTATTATCATTTGCGAGGGTGATCTCACAGTTTTTTCCAATGTCCTGGAATCCTTCAATCACAATGATATGGGCTTGCAATTTACATTTGATATCAGTCCAAAATCAGTGGTATTTTTGGATCTTATTTTAACTTCAGATCCAAATGGTAATATCATTACTACCACACATTTCAAGCCCGTTGCAGTTAACAATTATGTTAATGCATCCAGTAACCACCATGCACAGTGGCTCAGGAGCATCCCCCTGGGACAGTTTCATCGTCTCAAAAGAAACTGTTCCAGGGAAAGTGACTTTATTAACCAATCAAAAGAACTGAGTAACAAATTTTTGTTGAAGGGATATGATCCTGATCTTGTCTGTGACTCTTTCAGCAAGGTAAGGGCCACCGATAGATCATTGCTACTTAATAAGTGCTCTACAATTAAACACACCAGCTACAAGGCACCAAGGATAAGATCAGTAAACACCGATGGGGTTTCACGGTTTATTACCACCTTCAACCAATCCCACAGATCTATCCAGGGTATTCTTAATACTCAATGGAGCATTTTAAAGTGCGATCCGCATTTAGGTAACATACTTCCAGAGAAAATACCTATTACATACAGGAAGGCAAAAAACATTAAAAACTTCCCCCCCACCCCCCTTTCCTGTCCCTCTTTATACCCCCCCATCCTTCCAAAGCTTCCATACCCCTCTCATCCACCTTCCCTTCCATTTACTATATTAGTATCCTGTATGGAAAATGCTATAATACTCTATCTGTGTGGTAGGGCAGTTAGATATTTGCGCTTAGCATGTATTGATGCACTATTAGTCATCATCATGGTTGTGTGCAGTTTTGAATGTCAGAACACACAGAGATATATATATATATATATATATATATATATATATATATATATATATATATATATATATATATGTTTTAGACCTTTAGGATTGATACTTTCATATTACAATATTTATGAGATCAAGTGTTTAAATTTATATTCGTTTTTATCATATTCATTTTTTATAATTACTATATGATTATTGATTATATCATATATTAACTATTTCTCCGAATTTTATTTAGTGGTATAAGTTTAATGATGTTTTAAATAATTAATTTTATTGTGATTATGGATCATTCTATTTTATTTTGTGGTTATACTATTATTATTACTATATACTTGGGTTTTCTGCGATCCAGATTTGAGTACCAATAGTAATTTAAGTGATATTTTTAATTACATACATTTGGGCCCGTTTGTAGGGGCGTAAGCATCACAAATTGATGCACCAATTGATTCGCAGACACTCTGGTATATATATTCAGCCACTACTGTTCGTGTACAAATCCCTTTGATAAAGTTGCAGTATTGTGACGAAACGCGTCAGGGACGTAAAATAACGACATTACGTCATCACGTTGTCTGCGTGCTTTACGGCCGGAGCATGCAGGATTGAATTTGAGGCCTACTCTGATGACACACTGCGTGGAGGACTTCAATTGATTGCGGATAAGAGCGGACACTATCGGATGCACAGCACAAGGGTTCCAGTTGGATTCCAAGACTTCACGGGACGGCCTGCATCGGTGGTGATATTATTGTCACAAATTGCTTTATTTTCACATATTCTTTGTAAGTGTTTTTAATCCCCACCAACCCCCCTCCCCCCATTAAACTGTACAGGATCACACTATGGGGCGTGCACTCTCTCTTTTGTTTTTGTTTATATATATATATATATATATATATATATCTCTGTATATATATAGTTGCATGATGAAGCCACTGTACAAATGAATGTGTGAAGGGTGGGTATCGGGCCAGTGTGGCTTAACCCCTTAATTACCTTTGCGGTTATTATCCGAGAAAGTGTTTAAGGGGTTAATTGATATCTGAATGTAATTGCAATGTATTGGCTATGTATTGGCTATGTATTTTGTGGGCAATGAAAGACAAGGATGTTGCTGGCGACAGAGGCTTCTTATTGATGAGGTCAGTAGTACTGTATTAATTTTAATATGCTAGTTAATGTGTTTAATTATGAGCAAATAATCTATTATCCCTATCTGGATAATAGTTATTTTGCACATTATTGTACTGTAGGTGTTTGGGGGGGGAGGGGAGGTGATGTATGTATTGAATGTATAGGCCAGGTTTATTTTTTTTACATTCAGGGTTTGTTCCTTGGTTCTGTGTGGGGGCACCGCGGAGCCGTAGGTGCGGAGATGAACCGGTGGTCCCACATCCGTGGGGGCACCGCGGACATGTAGTGAGCACTCGTGAGTTCCCCAGACCCCTGTGAGAACCACCCGAGGCCCCGCAGACACCTGTGGGTCTGACCCGGGGCTCCCAGACATCCGCGGGCCTACCGTGGGGACCAAATTGTGGCCCACGGTGTCCCAAGGAGACCACCTGGGGGCCATGGCACTTGGCGGAACCCATCAACAGGCCTCCATAACCTGTGTGAAACATGTTGCTGGTACCCTGTAGGTCTGTCAGGTGACCCGCCAGCCCGTCGGGGACTCGCGTGGGGCTGGGGTATGAACCCTGTATGTAAAAGAATAAATCATGTATTTATGGGGGGGGCACAGGGGGTGGGTAATGTATTTAATAAATAGAATGATGCTTATTGTGGGGCAGTGTATTGTTTTTATTGTGGGTACTGGGGGTGGGTGGATGGGGTATTGGCCCCAAGGGTATGTGGGTAAGCATCCCTTGTGTGTAGTGGGTGAGGGTGGTTAGGCCTCACGGGGTGGGGGGTTAGTGTGGGAGGGAATGTAGGCCTCCCGAGTTGTGAGTGAGGGTGGGTTAACCCCTTAATGACTGTAGCGGTTAATAACCGCTATGGTGATTTAGGGGTTAGGGGACATTACATTGGAGGTTTTTATTCTTGTGTGTGTTTTGCAGCAGCGGAGGGGGCATGGCCATGATGAAGATGAGGATGGCCTTCATCGTGGCAGCCGGAAATGGGTGAGTGCTATATGTATTTAATGTATTGATTGGTGTTTATGTATTTTAAATACACAGGGTGTGTATGTTGTTTATTGCAATGTTTATTGGGGGCAAATGTCCCCAATAAACATGCTATTCTGCCTTAACCCCTTCATTGCCTTAGCCGATATCCACTATGGTAATGAAGCAGCATTTATGTATTTTAATAATATTGTGCAGAAGAAGAGGGGCTCCTGAGCTGAACCGCATTGATTTGTGGCTCAGAGACCCCCTGCTTCCCGAATTACAGGCCCCGGTTTGGGGCATCAGTTACAGTGTCGCCGCCATATTTATAGCAGGCACGGCGCGAATGGGGTGCTATAAAGATGGCGGCGACACTGCCACCCGATGATACATACCGGGGCCTGTAACTCGGGAAGCAGGGGGTCCCTGGTCCACAAAGCAATGCAGTTCAGCTCAGGGGACCCCCTGCTCACAGTGCACTATTATTAAAAAAAATTCATGCTGCTTCGTTACCATAGCACATAGCCGCAAAGGTAAGGAATGATTTTTTATTTAGATATGTGTTTTACTCATAGTGTAGATGTGCAGAGGTCTCCGGAGCTGAACCGCTTTGGTTTTAGGTCCGGGGACCCCCTGCTTCCTGAGATACAGGCCCCTTTATGGGGTGACGGTATCCCTCTGCTTTGTTTACATTCCGCGGTCACGTGATCGGGACATGATATGCAGAGGGATACCGGCACCTCATAAAGGGGCCTGTATCTCGGGAAGAATGGGGGTCCCCGGACGTGAAACCAATGCGGTTCAGCTCCGGAGACCCCCTGCACATGTACACTATGAGTTAAAGTTGTTTTGAAATGTTTTTATTTTGCCGATGTTTGCGCAGAGAACGCGGCGGGTCACTCTCTGCTGCAAACACATATCGGCAGAAACGGCCTATCGCCAGGTTATCGGGAGCCAGGATTTTTTATCACCGGCTCATCGGCGTTTTGCTTTCGCAGAGATTCGGCAGGGATCGGCATGGATTCGGTCCTTACTGAATACTGCGAGGGCAAATCGCCCAAATCATGCCTATCGGCAACACTTGCCGAAGAGATTTTTTCGGCGCTTAGTGCATGAGGCCCTAAGTCTCTGTGACTCTCCCTGTTTTTCATCTGGCATCTTAACAGATCATTAGAGTCTTGTACTATTAATTAAAGTGCTTGTTTGGCATTTATTAATATTTTGAATGTGAATCAAGTGCTTTTTGTAGATGAGTAGTGGGCTTGCCAGCAGATACAGCAACTGTCACTGATGGCAGTAGTTGTGGTTGTACTGGCTATTCCCTAGTGTTAGAAAACTAGGAGAAAGCACACCCTTTTGATAGCACTCATTGTATAATATGATATGATGATGAATTTAAAATCAAATTTTAATGATATTAAAAATAAAAAAAAGGGGGATAAATGTGTATGTGAAACTTGATACAACTAAAGTGTATAGGAGTGAATATGTCACTGAGGTGACTAAACATATAAAACAAACAGAGACGCTATATACATTAATGTCAAAAACTGAAACAAAGGGGATATCATGAAAAGCAATGAAAAATTAAACTGATAATATTTATAAACTCAATAGGTCACAGTCTTTCATGGATAACCCCTAGGTACAGCACTAAAAGTATATATTAAAAAACCTGTATATAGTAGACAGGTAGCGTAAAGACTGATAGTGTAAATGCTTAATAATAAATTACGTATATTTGTTCCTTCAAAGACCTACAATTATGCAATAGATGGTAGAATACCTCATGTGATAGCTATTTTACACAGACACACAAAATGTGTTAGAATGCCTAGAGGCACGAATCAATGTTCGTATCAATTTATAGCCTCATTAACAAATAAATAGCTATTTGAAATATACAAATATATAGCCAGTGCAATAAGCACACAAAGTGTGTAAATATAGCTCAGAGGCACGGATCAAGTCCGTATCAAGTTATAGTCTCCTAAATAAATCTATTATGCACTATTAGTAAAAAGCAGGTCAATAGCTCACAAAGAGTCAAAAATATGTGGTCAGGAACAAGTGTATCGCAGACAGACAGGGTGTTCAAATAGAGTAACACACAACTGGTAAATCAACCAACATCAATATTGGCTAGATGATGTGCCAAAAGGAGCAATCAAAAGACACTGCAACTGTATATAAGTAAATGCCTCATATATTGCTACTACCATCGTCACAGAGTAGCATTAATTCAATTCAGTTCAGTGTCAAAAATACAATCCAGGCTCGGCTGGCAACTTTCAAAGTGTGTGTGTTTGTATCAGACCTACAACGTAGCGACTTGCGGATCCTACCGGCACTCAGATGTGCCTATCACCCTTGTTGCTGTGTACAGACGTCATGACGTCAGTCTAGTCCCGCCTCCCACCTGACGTACGTTTCGCAGAGGCGCTTTGTCAAAGGTGGTGACGCCTAGATCGACGGAGGAGGTATTTATATGCAGCTAATCACCAATGGAGCAGTGATGTCGGGCAGCTGAGATTAACCCTCTTATGGCTACTAGACAAACTTGAATAGCGGAGAGACGATATTAATATGAAGGGGTAGAAATAAAGAATAAGTCACAGTTAGTGTCTTAAAGACACAGTGTATTCATTTTGTCAGAAAGACTGTAAGGGTTCCAGATGCGGACAAAGTGAAGTCTTTACCAGGTAAGAATAATGATGTAGATGAAAATATGGAGAGAGTTAGATTAAAGGAAGGATATCACCTCCAACAGTGACTTAACATATCATCAGATATAATTTAAATAAAAGGAGAAAATAGAAAGCCCTCATTAATCCCTCTTGGTGCTAATATACCAAAGGTGTAAATCCATTTGGATTCTTTCTGGAGAATGAGACGATTCCAATCACCGCCTCTCGGATTAGGGGGAACACTTTCTATTCCCAGGAATTGGAGATTAGTGGTGTCTCCTTCATGCACTTGATGGATATGGTTGGTCAGGGGTGTATCAAGATGGTTACGAATGGTCCCCAGATGTTCTAAAATACGTTGACAAAATTCTCTAATTGTTTTGCCAATGTACTTTTTGTGGCATTGACATATCACCTGATAAATTACACCTTTGGTTCTGCAGTTTATAAACTGCCTCACCGTAAAGGACTTACTGCACCGACACACTTTATTCGAGCAAATACCCAGTATGTACCTGGCAGATACCTGGAATGCGCCGCTCCTCACCTCTGACAAGCCCCGTTGCATTTGCCTTCCCAGCCTGGGTTCATGCCTGGCTGACAGGCGGCTGATCTGTTAAATGATAATGATTAGGATTTAATAGGCTGCAATGCTTCGCGTGTCTACCAGATGGCATAAATTCATGAATTGTAATGCAGTATATATATATATACTGTGCAGTATTGCAGCCAGCGGGAATAAAATGCTTCAATCCCTGTCTGGAAAATAACCCAATGCACTCGGGCAGAAAACAGTCACAAACCTCAATACACCCGGGTATACCCGAATTCGTGGGACTAGCCGAGCTCGAATAAAGTGTGTCGCCAGTGTAATATCATTCCAGTTTAAAAAGGTTTTGGTTGGAGATATGTGTGCGCAGGCTTTTGCAGCCCTGGCATTTGAAATTGCCAGTAGACCTATTCAAAAGCCAGGTGTTGAGTACGGGCGGCCTTACGTGGCTATGAACCAATTTAGCTTTAAGGTTCAATGCCCTTCTACTGACCAGTGTAGGTGTAGATTTCAAGACTTCACTCAGGCCTTGGTCTTCAGTAAGAATATACCAGTGTCTGATCAGTATGGTATTCATTTCAGTTATTATTATATGTTCCTACAAATCTTGAGTTTAGAATCTTGAGATTTGTCTCGATTATGACTCAATAAAGAGTTTCTGTCTGTGAATTTGACTCTCCGATAGGCTTTTAAAATCGATCTTTGACTATAGCCTTTCTCTTTAAACTTCTTTCTCATCTTAACTGCCTCAATCGCAAAAACTGTTAAAGTCGAGCAATTTCTGTGAATTCTCAGAAATTGACTGATAGGGATACCTTCCTTTAGTCGTCTCGGGTGAGGACTTTCATAGTGTAGAAGACTGTTGGTGGCAGTAGTTTTACAATATATAGTCGTTTCTACTCTGTCATCAACACCTCTCGAGATTTTGAGATCTAGGAAGGTTATTTCCTGTGAGCTGATCTCATAGGTCAGGTGCAAATTGTATTCATTGGTGTTGAGAATCTTGATGAATTCAATAAACAACGCCCGTGTCCCCTGCCACAGGATCAGGACGTCGTCTATATAGTGGATCCACAGTGAGATATGTGTCGTAAATATCTCATTAGCTTTCTGGAAGACCACCTCCGCCTCCCACCAACCAAGATATAGGTTGGCGTAGGTGGGGGCGCAGGTGGTCCCCATTGCCATACCTCTAAGTTGGTGATAGATAGTACCGTTAAAGGTGAAGTAATTGTGGGTCAAGATGAACCTCAATAGGTCCAACACCAATTGATAGTGTGATTTACAAATTCACAGCTCCTGCTTTTGAGAAAATAGGCCACAGCCTCTATCCCTATTTGGTGTATGATAGAGGTATAAAGGGATTCTACATCAAGAATAATTAGTAGAGTTTCTCCATCTAGGGTGATATCGTTAAGTCTATTTAAGGCATCTTTTGTATCTCTTAAAAAAGATGGTAAAGTGTTGACAAAGGGTCGCAGTATCTGATCAACCTACTTACTACTTTGTTCAGTAAGGTTCGGAGATATCGGACACAATTGGTCTTCCAGGTGGGGGCGAAATGCCCTTATGTATTTTCGGCAGACAGTAGAAAGTTGCCAAAACTGGTGTTGATGTTAATAGTTGGTCATATTCTTTTTTTGAGAGTGTCTTTGACACTAGACCCAAGTCCAATATTTCCTTCAGTTCCCTTTGGAACTGTATGGTAGGACTCGTCTTTAAGATCTTATAACATTTAGTATCGGATAGGAGTCGGGTACATTCTCTGATGTAATCGTCAGTGTTCAAAATCACTGTATTGCCTCCTTTATCAGAAGGTTTTACAGTGATATTCGCATCATTTTGCAGATCTTCCAGGCCTTGACATTCCGAGAGAGACAGATTGTCAGGCATCTTTTTAGGGGTCAGACTCTCCAAGTCTTTAATAACCAACCTCATGAACATTTCTACATTTGGGCTGGTCCATGGGGGAGGTGTAAATTTAGACCTTGGTCTCAGATCTGAGAATGGACCTTCACCCTCAATCCTACTTGACACTTCAAGGAGTGCAGTGAGGTCCCTCATATTATGAATATGTAATTGATCAAGATGATCAAGACCTTCATTTTTAAGTTTAAACAATTCCCTATATTTTAAAGAATTTATGAAGTAGGAGTTTCCTCCCAAACAGGTTTGTGTCCTTTACCCAGTCAAAAATATGAAAGTTTTCTGATGGGGAAAATGACAAACCCTTGTTCAATGCACTTATTTCATCTGTGGTTAATAGTTTCTTGGAGATGTTAATAACCTGATTGTCATTAGAAGTAGTAGTGCCTATCTGCGTCTCCTGAAGCGACGCTGTTGTCTGCCCCTGTACACCCAGACGTTTCTGTCTATCAACCCATCCCTTTTGTCCTCTCCGGGTTTTCCCTTTTCGTAAAATAAGGGGTATCTTGGTCCCGGTTCTAAAAAATGCATACGGTCCAAATCAGGTTTGTTAAACGGTCTCAGTACCGTCCCCCTCATCATCTGAGGTGTCCCAGTCAGTAGAGGAATCATTGTGATTGGGTCTAGTTCTTCTCTCAGTAAAATGATGACAATATATTTTGCCACCCTGAAAGTCCTTAGTGTCCCTTTGAAATTTTTTAAGTTTCCGTTCCTTCAACTCTTTTATGAATTTGTCTATATTTGTTAGTAATTTATTCTCAGACTCAACAAAGTCCGTTTTGTCTCTCCATTTGTCCAAGTCGTTTAAGTGTGTTTTTAGATCTGTTTTAGTGGTTGTAAGTTTTTCACTTTGGTGTTCAATCAATAGCTTCATTAATGAAGCTGAGCATTTGCTCAGGATTGTGTAACAATTTTTGACAAATGTTTCATGTTTAAACATATGGGAGGGAGCCAAGTTAACTATGAGTCCCCGTGGGATACGTTCAGTTCTTAAATAATTCTCTAGACTAGTGATTACCCACCATAATCTGGCTCGTTGTTTAAGCAAAGTCTCAAGTTTAGTGAAAAAAGAAGGTAAATCATCATTGGGAGCTAACACACAGTCTATATCACCTGAAAACAGATTTGTGGCCTCATTTTGCCAAACCGCAAAGCCCAATTGGATGGACAGAAATCCAGTCATTGTACAATACTGTGTAGCGAGCTGAGAGCATAGATGAACATTAGTTCACTATGAATCAATTAGAGAATTGGGGGGGAAAGGGAAAGGAACTCTCGCTTCAGCTCAATTAACAGAATAATGTGTTGGTAACAAAGGTGCAAAGTGGGGATAAGGAGCAGTTATAGTTATAGAGAATTTCATCAACGTATTTTAGTACATCTGGGGGCCATTCATAACCATCTTGATACACCCCTGGCCAACCATATCCATCAAGTGCATGAAGGAGACACCACTAATCTCCAATTCCTGGGAATAGAAAGTGTTCCCCCTAATCCAAGAGGCGGTGATGGAATCGTCTCATTCTCCAGAAAGAATCCAAATGGATTTACACCTTGGGTACATTAGCACCAAGAGGGATTAATGAGGGCTTTCTATTTTCTCCTTTATTTATATTGTAACTGATGATATGTTAAGTCACTGTTGGAGGTGATATCCTTCCTTTAATCCAACTCTCTCCATATTTCTATCTACATCATTATTTTTACCTGGTAAAGAATTCACTTTGTCCGCATCTGGAACCCTTACAGTCTTTCTGACAAAATGAATACACTGTGTCTTTAAGACACTAACTGTGACTTATTCTTTATTTCTACCCCTTCATATTAATATCGTCTCTCCGCTATTCAAGTTTGTCTAGTAGCCATTAGAGGGTTAATCTCAGCTGCCAACATCACTGCTCCATTGGTGATTAGCTGCATATAAATACCTCCTCCGTCGATCCAGACGTCACCACCTTTGACAAAGTGCCTCTGCGAAATGTACGTCAGGTGGGAGGCGGGACTAGATAGACGTCACGACGTCTGTACGCAGCAACGAGGTTGAGAGGCACATCTGAGTGCCGGTAGGATCCGCAAGTCGCTACGATGCATGTCTGATACAAACACACACACTTTGAAAGTTGCCAGCCGAGCCTGGATTGTATTTTTGACACTGAACTTAATTGAATTAATGCTACTCTGTGACGATGGTAGTAGCAATATATGAGGCATTTACTTAGATTCAGTTGCAGTGTCTTTTGATTGCTCCTTTTGGCACTTCATCTAGCCAATATTGATGTTGGTTGATTTACCAGTTGTGTATTACTCTATTTGAACACCCTGTCTGTCTGCGATACACTTGTTCCTGACCATATATTTTTGACTCTTTGTGAGCTATTGACCTGCTTTTTACTAATAGTGCATAATAGATTTATTTAGGAGGCTATAACTTGATATGGACTTGATCCGTGCCTCTGAGCTATATTTACACACTTTGTGTGCTCATTGCACTGGCTATATATTTGTATATTTAAAATAGTAATTTGTTTGTTAAAGGCTATAAATTGATACGAACATTGATTCGTGCCTCTAGGCATTCTAACACATTTTGTGTGCCTGTGTAAAATAGCTATCACATGAGGTATTCAACCATCTATTGCATAATTGTAGGTCTTTGAAGGAACAAATATACGTAATTTATTATTAAGCATTTACACTATCAGTCTTTACGCTACCTGTCTACTATACACAGGTTTTTTAATATATACTTTTAGTGCTGTTCCTAGGGGTTATGTTTAGTCACCACAGTGACATATTCACTCCTATACACTTTAGTTTGATCAAGTTTCACAAACACATTTATCCCCCTTTTTCCCTTTTTTTATTTTTAATATCATTAAAATTTGATTTTAAATTCATCATCATATCATATTATACAATGAGTGCTTTCAAAAGGGTGTGCTTTCTCCTAATTCTATAACTGCTCCTTATCCCCTTTTGCACCTTTGTTACCAACACATTATTCTGTTAATTGAGTTGAAGCGAGAGTTCCTTTCCCTTTCCCCTTCCCCCCCCCCCCCATTCTCTAATATATTCCCTAGTGCTGACAGTTTCATTCATATTCTCATTCTGCTTCTCCACATTATCAATTTTAATTTCATTACTACTCCTAGTACTAGCCCTGGGCTCACTTAAACTTCCCTTTTCCAGTATAAATCTCTTCAACACTGGAAGTTCATTGTCTATGAAGAGAGGAAGTGGAAATTATGCAGAGTGATTGGGATTAAGTGTTGTTGTCCATCAGATGATACTTGCTGTGACTGCTGTGAATAGTTGTAGGCACACAAGTTTTTGTCATCCCCACCACATCGATCACTACAACAAACATGACCAACAATACAGTATGTCCACCACTTCTCTGCTTCCTCCTGCATGTCTATTATATCTGTTGTTATTTGTTAACTTGTTATATATACTAGTGTTTCTAGGCTTGATAGCCTGGGGTTGGACAGATTCCAATAATCTGCTGCTATACTGGACCTGCTACTGCTTCTTGCCTGGCACTGGCAGCAAACAGTTCACCTCCATACCAACCTACTCCCATTCCATCTCCACCCACACTCCTTCCGAGCCCCCAGCCACCCAACACAAGCTACTCCACTAGTTGGTATAAAATGTAATATATATTTATACTACTAGTTGTAGTAAAAACACACACATATATATATATGTATATATATTAAGTAAATAAAGCAAAACTATATGCACATGATGTGACGTAACCCACCAATAATCTAACACAAATATTGTTAATATTGTTCAATGTATTTTTTTTATTAATTACTCTACTCTAAATGCTAACTGTACAGCTCATATTAGTTATAGATATTAGTTACACACTACTTTAATATTAACTAGTGGTGTGGTGTTGGTTCTGGACCTGTGTGCCTGAGGACTCTGAATGCTAATAGTAACAGTAACAGACAGTTACTTAACTGTACATGCAAAAATGTGTGGTTTGAGAACTTTGGAGCTTTTGTCTCTGTCTCTGATTTCAATTAGATTCGCTGCAGAGAATAACAAAGGTTGTGGGTGCTAATCCTGTTGGATCTGACACCAGTGTCTCACAAGCTACCTTAGACATGTTAACTCAATTTAGTTCTTATGGAAATTAATTTAGGAAGTGTGAGCTCTGAGTCATTCAAATATACTTAGCATGTCTGATTAGCATATCTCCAAAAATACATAAAGTATGATTTTTTTTATCTGTAATGCGTGGGTTGAGGACATAATCCTGTATATTATTTTTTTCCCTTGTGAACCACTTGTACATGTTCAGTGTTTTGTGTGACAGAAGCCACAGCAGTGGGGTCTACTGAGAGAAACTAAGGGACAGATCCACAGATCTTTGTTAAATCAAGGCAAATAAGGTGACATTACTTAAATAGGTAACAGATGTTACCTTCTCTGAGTTTAAAGTAATTCATTTAGCTAATGATAAATCCCTTCCCACACTTCCGAAAATGATTTCCATAGAAGTGAGCAGTGAGCAGTTCAAAAGTATGTTTGATTTTTAGAGTTAAAAAAAAAATCAATCTCCTTTTTCAAGACATCTGCGGATTAAATGAACTGGCAAATCGTGGTGAATTCGAAGTTCCAAAGAAAAATGTGACCATCTCTACTTAACACTGTATTCACTTAAATATAATCTTGTCATACTCCTTAATAGAGCTAACAATTGCCCATTAGCTTAATAGAGATAACATTGTTGCATTTGATATTGCATATAAGTCACTCTGGCTATTTACTGTAGATTTACAACAGCTAATGAGTCCTAATTTTAAGAGTGAAACTGAGCATTAAAAAGTCTTATTTTGGGCTTCCAGTAAAGATAACATATAAAAAAAGCAAATTGAAAAAGCATTCCAGAGTTTATTGATGCTCCAAGTTACATCCATCAGTATGCGGACATAAATTAACTTTGCAAATTAATAAACATAGAAATACATAAATGACAGCAACAGAGAGTGTTTTGGTCACTGATATACATAGCTATTAAAATAGATGTAGCCAGGTCCCCCTCTTAACTCCGGGCTGCGTGAGGGGGACGGCTCCATGGGGAAGGGAAGCGCTATCTCACACATGCTCTTTGGGGGGGGACTAGGTTGTGGATACTAAGGGGTTATGTGCCCAGGCACTCCAGTAGTTGGGGGTTCAACCCGGGAGGTGTTATTGTGTGGGTGCGGCCTTGCATGGCCGTGTTATGCTTGTTGTGTATTATATGTGTTTAGTAAATACTGTTATAATATACCTGCATGTAATTACTGTGTATATGGGTTCTGGTGAGGGGCTCCTCCCACTATGCTGGGCTCCCTCGCCGGTGGAGGCACTGCACCAAGACGAACAAGTGATACCCCAGGCTCCAAGTGGCGGAGGCTCAGACCTTCTGGTAGCCAAACAGGTGAAAGCAGCACTGGTAGTTCCCTTAGTTACGTGGAAAGGGGGCTACATAAATAACAATTCTTAGTATTCAACAGTGTTCCAGGACATGTCAATAGGCAGACAGGTTTATGTATCAGCGAAAAGGTGAAGTTATTTAGGCACCATACCTGTATGTGTATGTACTGTTCAGTGTTAAAAATAACATTGTTGTCTTTTATACAGTAGAACTTGTACAGCTTTTTTGACCAAGAATTGCTCCTCTTTTGCCTTAATACATACAGTAGATTCCAGAGTGGTTTCCTCTTAATTACTTAAATGTATTAGTACTTGAATATTTACTGAAGTATTCCTTCCCCAGAGAAACAGCAATTACAGTGAATCAAAATGCATCCAACTGAGTGAACAAAATGTATAGAAACATACAATGAATGTGCCACAGTGCACTCAAAAACATTAATAAGTGGAAAAATCTTTAAACAGCTGAATGTCAAAGCATAAATAATATTATATTTACATGAGTGTCAGAAAAATGTCTCTACATATACAAAATTAAAACATTATGACATGTAAATTGCAGAGCTTGAGGAGAAGTACAGTATTGTCCTGAAGACATTGATTTGTAATATCTTTTAATGGACCAACATGGGAATTTTTAATATTGTACATTCGTTTTCCATGTACCGTATGTACAGTAGCTTTGAAAACCTTATATGCATACAGTATATAGTATGTTTCCAGTATTGCAGTCTTTGATACTTTTCTCCTTTTTCTCACAAAGACCAATGTTATAGCTCAAAGTAAATTAAAAAAATTGAAATGAATGGTACATTTAAAACCATGTCCTTAGGGTATTTTCATGTTCGCAATGCATTTTCAAGGATGAACATGTTGACCTCTCCCCAAAGACAATAACAGGTTATGGTTTAAATCTTATCCCTCCTGTTACGTATAATTATAGAGAAAAGTAAAAAAACTACAGGTATGTACAGTACAGATGTAGCTGCCTGCTCTATACCGCATCATGAGAAAAAAAGAGTGGCCAATTCACCGAAAACTCAGCGAGATGATCCACAGCAGGCTCTAATGGCCTATCGGTGGGCAAGCAGGATGTGGGAGCGGGAAGCACCATATGTCAAGAGAAACAATAAAACAGAAAATAGTGTGATACTGTCTTAATAACCACTAATCATATCCAGAAAAACTTCAATGGTTCTGCTCACATACGTGTGAGAAAAGAAGGCATGTCGCACATATAGATGAAGTGTGCAGGAAATGGGTCTTGCTGGTAACAGGTTAACCCTTGGTTGACAGGCTGTATGGGTGTGCTGGAGTAGAAGACAGGGGAAACACCATAGTGCAGATTGCATCCAATAAATTTAATAAGATACGGATATCACAAATTCGCACTCACATGGTATAGATTAAAAAAAGGTAATTTAAAATGATCTTGGAGCGGCCATGTTCTCACCACCTCCTCTCTCTCAAACAGATACGCGCCAACAGGACACGTGATGAGTGGGTGCTGCTTCCTATTGTGGCCGCAGGACACAGCAACTCCACTCTTCCAGGTCCCCTCTCAGTGTACCTCTGCCGCTCCTCCTGGATTCTATGCATTTCGCTATGCCAGATAGCTTCGTCATGAATCCTGATACACCCTACAGCTGCTAGCCCTGATATAGATAACACATTAATCCCATTGGTTGCCTGGTTAGCGAGCTCAACGAATGCTCACATCTCTGGTGACAAATATATACCAATCATATGGCGTCTACTACAGCTCACAGCAAATCAGGGAGTTCCTGACCTGGGCAACCAATGTTAACCCTGTTACAAGGAAAACATCAGCCTTCCTGATAATAGTTCAGACGCACTTGATAAACAATAGAACAACTTCCTGCCTCAACATTAAGCATTCTAATCTTGAAGCTGTAGGCTTTCATGATGAAGTTTCTACATATTACAAGAACAATATATTATAGGGGATATGTATCAATGATAGGCATTAACCAAAATGATTCAGACATATAATGAATGGGACAATATTAAAATTGTATATAGAATATATTCCACATTCTACATTAGTATTCTTCATACATCAAAAAAGGAGAGCATGACTCCAATGAAGTAATCGCTGCAACAATCTTGTTACAATACAAATCAAGTATACAGGATACTACACAGATATAAAAAATATATTAACAGAATCTAGACACGACCTATAGTAAGAGTAACCTAATTAAAAAGACACAATAAAAACCTAGGGACAGACTAAATCCAATTGTAAACTATTCTCATCTCATCTAAGCCAATCATCTTTAATCGTATGAGGTGGTTCAAATTCCACCACGTATAGGATGACCGTTGACATGAAAAACAAACAGAACATAGAGAAAAAACAATTAGTGAACAGTCCATCCTCAATGCAAAGGGCTTATAAAAGTAATGATTCCAAAAGAGCACAAATCCTTATTGCAAATGTCCGTGACAGTGTAAGGATGATGTTAAAATAAGATCTTATGTTGGAGTCAAAAATACTGGCATCTTTTGGGTTATATCAAAATTAAACATGTCTTAGACTCATGTTAAAATATAGGTAAAACATATCAGTTAAATCTGGAAGATTGCAACATCAAATCTGGTCCCTTTATCCAAATGTACCGTAAAAAGACACCCTGTGTGTTCACACATTAGAAATGAATAGTCCCCATTTCCACAACTACATCAGAAACACTCCCAAATCTATATCGGAGTTCATCCCTTGTGGGATCATCCTCTTCAGTTTTTCTCCACATGCTCGATCCCTTTGTATGTGAGACCAGTTATATCCGATTGATGAAACAGCTCAAAGTGTCTCGACAAACTATAGGTGGCCAATCTGCGTTTGATATTCCCTAGGTGCTCGAGAACCCTAACCTTTAGAGGCCTCATGGTCTTACCTATGTATTGTAGACCACAAGGACACTCTAATAGATATATAACATGATCCATCATACACTTGTGGCTCTTGATACTAAACATTTCTCCTGTTACATTGGATTTGAATTGCTTTTTCTTTTCTGACTTGTTCTTACATGCTTTGCAAGCATAGCAGCCCCAAAAAAAGCCCTTTACTGGATTTAACCAGTTCTCTTTGTAGGAGTCAATTTTTGCAAGGGCACTGGGTGCGAAGCAGCCCTTTAGATTATTTTATTTCCTAAAAATCACCCCTGGCACTTCAGGGACTGCCTTTTGTAACACTGGGTCACTTTTGACAATATGCCAATGCCTCCTCAGTATTTTTTTTTTTTTTTTGTAACTTCAATTTTTATTGATTCATATTAACATTAAACACAATACATTATATGATACATTTTGTCTTAGCAATCAATGGGAGATAGTCATAACAACAGGATGACGTTGACATAACGGTTAGACACAAACTTTCTTACGGGGGGGACAAGACATACTCATTCACAAACCGACTTACCAGCAGACGGACAGACAGTCAGACAGACGGACGGGCAGACATCCAGGTGGGTAGACAGACAAACAGAGAGATTGGCAACCAAATGAATATGCAGACAGGCCAGGGGACAAACATGAAAACAAAGGGGAAAGGGGGGAGATAGGTTGGGGTAGGAGGGGGGGGGGGCAGACTGGGGGGGGAGAGAGGGGATGAGGCGCGGTTGTTCGTGTGTGCGTCTCGGGGGGCACGGGCGGTCCGTCACAACTCCCAGAGGTCCAGGCTTTGCCCTAAGTGCTAGGACATCTACTTCTATACCGACTTGTGCTCTAGATAATTACCGTAGGATCTGTTTGCATTTCCAAAGGAGAACGTACCTATCGCTATCACAGCCAAATTGATGTCCTTTCAAACCCCGGAATATCTGTCTGTGCCAACCAAGGCGTCCAGACTTTAAGAAAATTGTCGCCAGTGTCGTTAACTAAACTCGTTAACTTTTCCATCTGGCAAATAAATCAAATACGATTCCGAATTTTTGGGATGGTTGGGATATCTGGGCGTTTCCATAATGCTGCGATCTCACACAGCGTAGCAATTGCAAAATGGGCAATTAGCTTATTGTGTGCTTTAGAGAGGCCCGCCAGTGGTCTGTTCAATAGAAACAGCCACGGGTCCGGGGGAATTGAGAGATCAAATAATCTATGTATCCAATTTTGAATTGTCTCCCAAAGTGGAGAGATCCGCGGGCAAGACCACAGCATATGTAACAGGTCTGCCGATCCTCCACACTGACAAGGGCACAGAGGGGAGGATCCCGGAACAAACCTAGATCATTTCAGTGGGGTAAGGTACCATCGCATCAGGACCTTATATGCGTTCTCCTTGAGAGTGGTGCATATGGAACTCTTTGCCGTGGCTAAGAAGATAGCACTCCACTCCTCGTCTTCTAGGCTTTCCCCTATGTCTGTTTCCCATTGTGATCTAAATGAGGGTACCTTTTGTTCCTGTTCTCCAGACCCGATTACCTCTCCGTATAACTGTGATGTGAGTCCCTTTCTGTCGGTCTCTGCCAGACAGAGCTTTTCGAAGGATGTCAGTGGAGGGTATGGGGAAAATTTGTTATAGAACGCCCTGATCTGGAGGTATCTAAAAAATTCTGAGTGGGGGATCTCATTTTCTAATCTGACATGATCGAACGTTTTAATTTTCCTGTCGTGACCTTCGAGATCTTTAATCCGATTGTAACCCTTCTGTCGCCAAATCGATATATTACTGACCTATAGACCTGGTACGAACTCAGGATTGTTCCATAGGGGTGTCATCATGGTATGTATCGTTGTAAGGGAATGTTTGAATTTTGCAGCCTCCCATATTGACAGCGAGTTGGTCATTGAGGAGAGCGGCATTTTAGTGCCTTTTCGCGCTGTTTTGGGGAGCCAGATTAAGCTGCTGAGTTCTAGAGGTGCACACGCAGCACTTTCTAATTCAACCCATCTCTTAAGTCTTGGGTTGGATTGCCATTGCACGATTTGGCTTAATTGTGCCGCTTTATAATATGAGAACAGGCAGGGTACCGCTAAACCCCCAGCCAGAACAGGTCTTTTCATATTCATTTTATTTATTCTTGGTTTCTTACCTCCATATATAAATTTGGAGATGTCAGATTGAAGTGAATGTAGATCTTTCAACCTGAGTGGTACTGAGAATGTCTGGAAGAGGTATAGGATACGGGGTAGTAAATTCATTTTGACACTACGGATTCGTCCTATCCAGGAGATCCTTTTGGACGTCCACTTCTGCAAGTCAGATTTTAGGGTCCGGATTAGGTTGGGGTAATTTGCGTTGTATATGTCTTTAACATTTTTGCTGATGTGGACTCCTAAGTATTTGATAGATCTCTGTTGCCAGTGAAATTTGAAGTTTAATTTTAATAATTTTTCTGAGATTGACATTTAGGGCCTCTGATTTAGATTGGTTGATTTTAAAGCCGGAGATCTGAGAGAACCGGTCCAGCAGGTCGAATAGGTTTGGTAGGGAAATGAGAGGTTTTGTGATAATCAAGAGGATATCATCAGCGTACAGTGCCGCTTTATGTGTTTGGGTGTATGTGTTTAACCCTGAGATGTCGGGGTTTCCTCTGATTTGTGCCGCCAGGGGTTCAATACACAGGGCAAATAGGAGGGGTGAGAGGGGACAACCCTGTCTCGTGCCACTCCGTATTTGAAAGGGCAGAGAGGGGTAGCCCTGGTGTACAACCCTGGCGGTAGGGTTAGAGTACAGCGAGAAGATCGCTTCACTCACCCGATCCCCAAAGCCAAATGCCGCAAGCGTCTCTTTTAAATAGGGCCAGTCTATCCTATCAAAGGCTTTTTCTGCATCCAGACTTAACAACATACTTTGTGTGGTGTTAATGTTAGCCAGGTCCAGCAGATCAATAAAACGTCGTGTATTATCCGTGGCTTGCCGACCTTTGATAAAACCGACCTGATCTGTGTGTATAAGTCTGGGTAGGATGAGACATAATCTATTGGCCAGTAATTTAGCATATAGTTTGATATCAGTGTTGATTAGCTATATAGGCCGGTAGCTTTTGCAGTCTAGCGGGTCCTTTCCAGATTTATGAATTGTTGATATAGACGCCTGTAACATCTCTCTGGGGATGGGGGCTCCCGCTAAAATTGCGTTGAACATTTGGAGCAACCTTGGGGCAAGCAGCTTGACAAATTTCTTATAATATAGCCCCGAGAAGCCGTCTGGCCCTGGGGCTTTTGAGGGTTTGAGTTCTTTAATGGCCTGTGAGAGCTCCTCCATACAGAAATCGGCGTTTAGCATTTCTCTGTCCGTTTCTGTCAATCTCACTAGATTCGAGCTGGCTAGAAAATCTCTTAGCCTACTGCTCGTTTTAGCGTTATGTACCACTTTCTCTCCATTATACAATGTCTCATAGAAGGAGCCGAATTCATCTACTATTTTCTGAGGGTTGGTTGTAGGGGTTCCAGATTTTAATCGTATAGCTTGAATGTTATATTTGGTTTGCCTGTCCTTCAGCATGCGGGCCAGCATCGTATCCGGCCTGTTTGCTTTTTCGTAAAATTTCCTTTTTGACCAACTTAGAGAATTGTCAGCCCTGGAGGCCAGTAGCATGTTTAATTCAATTTTAGTGTCTTTTACCTCCTGTAGGGTTTGTGAATCCAGATTCTGTTTGTGCTTAGATGAGAGATCCTGTAATTTAGTTTGAAGCGTAACAATTTTGGCCTCTCTCTCCTTTTTCCGTCTAGCTGTGATATTGATTAGTGTACCGCGGAAAGTCGCTTTATGCGCTTCCCATAGAACCAAATGCGAGGTGACAGAGCCTGCGTTTATTTTAAAGAATTGATCTATCTCGGTACTAATAGTATCACAAATTGCGGGGATTTTTAAGATCGATTCATTACGTTTCCAGTTCGTCCCTGGTCTATCCAGTCGAATATTATTGCACCGTAGCTCTATTGGTGCATGGTCAGACCATGAAATATCATGAATCTCCGCTCGGGTGACCTTGGGGACCAGTTGACAGGACACAAAGAAGTAATCGAGTCTGCTGTATGAACCATGTGGGTGGGAGAAGAATGTGTAATCTCTATCCGCTGGGTGTAATTCCCTCCAAATGTCTGATAGCTTGTTAATTTTGAGGCCCCGGTGTACCAATATGCCTACCCCTTTGTTGTGTACCCCAGCGCCTCCTGATCTGTCCATTGGTGGGTGCATGACCAAATTAAAGTCACCTGCTAAGACAATGCTTCCTTGTGCTATGGAGTTTAGGGTTCTGAAGAATGTTTCAAAGAAGTTTGTGCTCCTTTCACAAGGGGCATATATGCATGCTATAGTAATCTTCTGTCCCCTGATTGCCCCTACTACGATAATATACCTGCCATCGGCATCTCGCTTAGTTAGCTGCCCTTCAAATGGAATGCTATTTCTGAAAAGAATGGCCACACCTCATTTTTTGACCTCAGCAGATGCGGAGAAGACCTGGGTAAATTCTTTATCAAGGTATTTAGGGGTGTTGGGTTTACTGAAATGTGTCTCTTGTAAGAGCAACACATCGGCGTGTTTCCTTTTATAGTCGGAGAAAGCTAATTTGCGCTTTGTTGGGTTATTGAAGCCCTGCACATTGTGGGAAATAAATGTTAAAGCCATATATTAATGTGAGTGTCTATACGCATCATGGCATTAGTTGACTTACCTGTGACCTCTATGGTCCGACCCAGCCGGACGGTCATCCCGACACGCACCTCTTTAATTTGCATTCTGTTTTGTCCAGACGGATGATATTCCTCTGGAGAGGAGGGGGGGAGAAGGGGAGGGAGGGTGGGTGGGGGAGGGAGGGGAGAGGTCGGGAAAGGAAGGGGGGCCGGGGGAGACACACAGGGAACATGACAAGAGGGTGCAAGCGATAAACATATAATTCAGAAAATACTACTGTACGAATAACAATTAAACACCAAAAGACAAGAGCCCACCTCGGGAGCCCCCGGAGGTGTCTCTTGCGCCCAAAGGGTTGGTCCCGTGGCCCAGATTTATGAAGGTATGTCCCCATTCTGCTGGAACCAGGCTTCCCTGGGACTTGTTCATACTCCCTGTTTCCCAGGGAATGAAACGGAGAACGCATGCACGTCGGACAGGGAACCTCCCCACCGGCGTCCCGCCATTTAACTTTTTACATTTTGACAGCATCATAACTTTTAAGCTTTAAAACTGTTAGCATTAACACAACCTTGGAACCATTTAACTTCATCTCAACAACCCTCAGCATTTTCGCCTACTCAAACCTCTTATAGTGCCGTAACTATCCCCATAGATGTGGCTATCCCTTTGCTGTGACCCCCCTACTCCTGCCCCCCCCTGGGATCTTGCATGTCTTTGGTCTCATCTGTTAACGGGAGTGGGGAGACCCTAGAATTACCCATCCAGCTATTTGTATTGCCCTGCGCATGTGGATCTACCTTAGCGTTTCATATTCAGTTGCTGCCCACCCACCTGCTCTCCTCTCTCACCCAGGAGGCAGGCACCGTGTAGGGACCGACCCTGTCTATTGGCACACCCCCCTCCCTCTCCTCCCCCGCTACCCTCAGGAATCATGTCCCGTAACCAGGCCTGCCCCCCAAGGGGTAATGCAAACTAACAAACAAAAGATTCCCCTTTGAATGCATTCAGATAGATCAATATGTAATAGTGGAGTATATTAAAATCCTTTTATTCAATAATAAAATAGTAGTTATATAGAGGGGTGTGGTGCAAATATCCAGGACCACCCCCTAATGACATACCAAACAATCTTCCTGAATGATTGAATACGGAAGATGGCTGAAGAGTAGAGTAAAAACACCTAGCAAAAATCAATATAGTCCTGTAAAGGGCTAGCACAAAGTGTGCATAAGTAATGTCCTGAGGCACGGTTCACCGACCGTATCAAGTTATAGCCTCATAAACAGAAAACTCTATAGACATTATATAAACACATTAACTTTTGTATGAAAAGAAGTGTATATGATAGTAACATAGATCAAGGAAATAGCTAGTGTCCTCCATTTAGCTTAAACACTGAGTATGAGTCTCACAAGGAGTATATATGCTGGTGGTACACAGGAAAATAGCATCAAATGCCAATCCTATTTAGTCAAAGTCAGACTCGTGGTGCAGCAGTTTAAATCAAAGCGCTACCGCACCACACACATATATATAGAGGTCTCAATATGTAGCAACCGCATAGTAAAACACTTGCAACCATAGAGACACTTAGAATCATAAGTACCCCCTCTCAGAGCCAAGCAGCATTATGTCTGCACAGAACGCTATGAGAGCAATACACTTAGCTCAGTGTCAGATGTATCAGCAACTGCATCATGCTGCCTGGAGGAGTGGGGAGAACAGGAGACTGCAACAGCAGGGCAACAGTGGTAAAGCTCAAACAGCTGGAGTCGCCGGAACACTAGTACGCATGTCAATGGAGTCCGTCCTGCAGGGTGACGTCACGCCGTGTGATCACCTGACGGAGACCGGCAGTTGTTATTCCGCTGCCCTCTGGCTCCTGATTGTCCCCTCGGGGGAAGCCTCTGTATTTGGGGCCGCTCCGCGGCCATCTTTGGACGCTGCCGCGTCATATTCCCGCGTCGTCGCTCCGAAATCCCTCTGCGCATGCGTCGTTGGCCAGGTCTCGCGATAAGTCGACGGGAGCCTCCGGGGAACTGGTGACGTCACCACTTCAGCCCGCGAAGAGCACAGTTGTTCCGGCGCTCCCCGGAGAGGGAGCAGGACAAGATGGCTGCATCTCGAAAATCGTGAGTAGAGCTGCTGTGGAAGCAGGGTCCCATAGCCGTCATCCAGGGGCTGTAGGAGGGTTTCCAGAGGGTTCGGACTGTGCAGTAGGTTCTTGATGGTCCTGATGTTCTATGTAACAGGGGGTGTTGTGGTTGGCCAGAGAATTGGAGGTTAGTTTAAGCGGAGCTCAGGGTCTCCTCGCGTCCCGTGTCTGGTCTTGTGCCCCCCACTGTGCGCCATGAGGGTGCAGGGGCACCATCTTTAGCTGCTACCAGGTGAGGGGGACTTTGCGGGGAACCAATGATTTTCTGGAGGAACCCCTCTCCATCTTCAGTGTATTTAAGCGTATGCGCAACGCCATTTTTCATGACCAGGATTGCACAGGGGAATAGCAATCTGTAACGCACCTCCTTATCATGCAGAGCCCTGGTAATGGGAGCCATGGCTTTCCTCTTTGCCAGAGTGGCAGGGGAAAGGTCCTGAAACACCTAGAACTTGATGTGTTCAAATTCCACCACTTTCATCCCCCTGGCAATGCGGCAAGCCTCTTCCTTTGTGCGGTAACAGTGGAATCTCAGCACAATATCTCTGGGGGGATTCCCCTGTTGGGGTCTTCCCCGCAGTGCGCGGTGGCACCTGTCCAGCATCAGGTCCCTGTCTGCCATGTCTGGGAAGATATGTTCCAACCACTTTGTGGTAAAGTCCTCAGGGTCTGTTATAGACTCGGGTACCCCTCGCAGACGGATGTTACAGCGACGGTCCGGATCTCCCCGTCCTCAATCTTATCCTCCAAGGACCTGACCTGTTCCTTTAGGGTGCCCAGTTGTGCTTGTGTCTGAGATAGTGCACTGACAGTTGCATCAGATTGAGATTCTAAAGTGTCCGTGCGCTCCCCCCAGGCCATCTACATCCTTTCTCAGTGCCCAGAGTTCTGATTTAAAGAACTTTTTCATAGTGGAGCAAAACTCCTTCATATCCTTATGGCGCATAACCGCCATATCGTCCAGATCCTCATCAGGGGCATCCATTTCGGGTTCCACTGCTGCTGGCTGCTCAGGGGATTCTGGTGTACTGGCCTTGGCTGTTTCTTTAGCCTTGAAATATGTGGTCACCTGCTGAGTTTTTCTGTGTAGCCCTTTGGTTGCAGCCATCTCTGATGGTTTAGGCATGATTTGCAGGCTTTAGTATTGCAATCGGTCACGTTTATGTTGCTGTTTTTATAGTTAGACACACCAGGGGGAATGGAGCTCACACTCTAAGCTTCCATTCACCTCTCCGTCGACACGCCCCCTCTATTTGTTTTATTTTTAATGCATCCTTATTGTAACCACTGATGAAAGACCATGCCAGATTTTTTTTAGTGGTCTCTGAAGTTCTTTTCAAACTGACTTGGAGTAAATCCTTTCTATCTAATATTTTCATTTTCTCTAAAGCTGCACCTAGTTCATCTTGTTTATATTCGTGTTCCAGGAATCTTTTAGTTAAAAATTTGGACTGGGACTCAAACTCACTAGTTTCTGTGCAGTTTCTCTTAATTCTCCGGTATTGTCCGCAAGGAACGTTATTGACCAAGCTTGGGTGATGGCAGCTTGATTTTAATATATAATTATTCGTGTCCATGGGTTTAAATAAAGTCTTGCTCTTAAGTTGGTTTTCCTCAACAAAAATCGTTAAATCAAGAAAGTCAATAGAAGACATACTAGATGTAAAAGTGAACCAAAGATTTCTATCGCTGTCATTGATGTAACCTATAAAAACATTAAGATCAGCCTCACTACCTCTCCATATTAAAAAGACATCATCAATATAGCACCGCCATAGGACCAATTCCGCTCTGAGCCCTGTGTAAGACCAGATGACATCGTCCTCCCACGCGCCCATAAACAGATTTGCGTAGCTCGGGGCGAACTTGCTACCCGTGGCGGTGCCATACTTTTGCAAAAAGAATTGGCTGTTAAAATTGAAATAATTATTATTTAAAATTTAATCTATCCCTTCAAGAATAAAATCAGACTGGCTCTCTAAAATATCTGTGTCTTGCTCCAGAGATCTTCTGATAGCAGAACACCCTGTATATGTCCGATGGACTTATACAGGGATGTTACATCGCAAGTGGCTTAATTTAATACCTTTTCCCACTTGAAATTCTCAATCACCTTCAGTACATCAGTAGTATCTTATAAGTAGGACCGTAAATTCTTGATGTACTTTTGCAGAAATTGGTCCACATACTTGGACAGGTTCTGGGATAATGACCCAATAACCGAGATTATGGCCCTCCCTGGAGGGTGCGTCAGGGACTTGTGCTCCTTGGGTAGAAAATAAAAGACGGGGAGTCTCGAATTTTCTATCATCAGGTACTCAAATTCTATTTTATTCAATATTCCCTGGTCTTTCCCTTTATTTAGCATATCTTACAACCTTTTGAGGAATACATTTGTTAGGTCATTGCTTAATTTTTCATAAGTATTCGCATCACCAAGAAGTCTGTCCGTTTCACTCACATAATCGGTCCTGTTCATAATAACAACACCCCCTCCCTTATCTGCCTGTTTCACCTCTATGGTTTTATCGTCTGTTAGGGTTTTCATGGCATCATGTTCCACTTTTGTCATACTGTATTATTTCTGAATTTAGTTTTACTTAAGGCCATTTTTTCTAAGTAATTTATGACCAATTTTTCAAAGACATCCAGAAAGTTACCTTTGCTTCGTTAGGATAAAAGGTGGACGTCTTCTTTAATTCAGGATGTATATATTGAAGATTCTCAGTGAGTGCCACTTCAGGACAATGCACCCTAGAATTACCACAGTTTCTAAGTTCTGTGTCTCTATTAATAAAAAAAAAACTCATTACTGTCAGCTTCCTAATATGCTTGCTGGCATCCACAAACAGACCAAAGTTACTTGGTGCACTCGTGGGTGCGAACGCAAGACTTCTGGCTATCACTTGTTCTTGTTCTTTCGTTAAAATTTTGGTGCTAAGCTTAAATATACTCCTGGTGTCTACCTGGCTAATTTTTTGTCTTGATTTGCCCGCTCCTCTCCCCCACTTCCCTCTGTATTTCTTTCTCTTTTTTTGTTCGTTGACATCGGGTCTGATTCCCTCTGGGATGGGCATCTGTTGGTCTCCTTCTGGTTCAGAGAACTGGCCCTCTCTTAAAAACATTCTCTGCTCTTACTGGTATTTCTATTTCTTGATTTGGTCTTTTATCTTTCTTCAGGGCCTCAGATTTAGTTTTCCCCTTATCCTCCTTTTTCTCTGGTTTTGTTGACTGCCACCGGTCCCTTGATGTATACCCTCTTTTGTTATAAAATCTTCTATTAAAATTTTGGTAGTGCCAGTCAATCCTTGCCCTATAATTCCTATCCGGGGACCGCCTCTCATAATAACTTTCTTGTCTATACGGTTATCTGTGTCTGTCTGGAATATAGGAGGGATGATCACTCCATTTACTGTAGGATGTGTATCTTTTCTAGATTCCTCCCTGTGTTGGGAAAGTTCCCTCTATGGTTCTCTTGAAACAACCCTCTCTCCTTCTCTTTCCTCTCTAATGGCCCATCGGATTAACACCACGGGCGTCCCTGCATTTGAATGGGACTCACGCTGTGTGAATCCTACTGGGTTCCACCAGTCTGTAAGAGAGGTGAAAAATAAAGCCTTGGCTTGTTTATTTTGTAATTCAAATGTTACAGCAGATAACATGAGTAAATCAAACAAACCAAACAAAAGTCCTTGCTCTCCTGAGCACGACACATCTTTCTCAGTGCAAACTTCTCTGAGTAAAAAAGGTCTGCCTTGCTCTGCTCCGAGCAGGTTTTTTATCGCCTCCCATCCTCAATCAGCAGCTGCAGCCATGTGAAACCAGGGAGAGCTAGAAGTCCCAGTCTGGACTCCACCTGGCTGTCAGGACGTGCTCACCACAAATGAGACGGGACCGCGGTGCTGAGGTGGGATAGGATATAACGCCACCCACAGCCACGAGGGCACGTCTTGAGAGTAGAGTGGTCTGGGAGTCCAGGTCGGGGCAGGAGAGGTACGGATGGTAGAGGGTGCTGTTTGCCAAGTCCGGGGTTAGAGAGAAGGACGTAATCATTTACCGTTTGCTGGGTTCGGGATGCCAGAGGTGCGGAGAGTCGTGTTGCCGTTTGCCGAGTTCGGGATGCCAGAGGTGTGGGTAGTCGTAGAGGAAGCGGTTTGGTACATGAGGAAGACTGCAAAACAAGACAGGACAAGACAGGACTAGGGAGGCAGAGAGTGATGAGAACAACTTGTTCTATGCTCAGCCAATGAGTTAATGAAGCTGTAGGGTATATATAGGCATTAGGGTCCAATGGCAGAGTAGCAAGGTGGGGGTGTGTGAATGGGCCAGGCTGAGGCAGGGATAGGTCCAGAGAAACCCCTGGAGGAGGGACTAGACGAACGAGCACATTTGATTGAGGCATTGTAAAGAGGAGATATGCCTTTAAGAGGCTGGTGCTCCTCCATGTGGATGCGCCCCCGTGTGGCCGTACTTGCAGGCGCGTGACCGAGTACACGCCCAGGCCTGACACTTGAAGGGGGAGTGCTGACGTGCGCGCGCGCCTAGGCAATATGTCAATCGGCTTCCTGGAGGGAGGATCGCTACGAGACGCGGGAGAGCCCGGCGGCTCCACGGGTAAGTGAGGAGCATGCCGAGGACGGCGTGACTCCCAGAACCTTACACTGGCAAACCTCCAAAACATGGAGTGGGGCAGAAACCCTGCAATAATTTAGGGCCATAATATACACTTTCCACTACCGTTCCCTCATTTCTGTCACATACCTTCCCCCCCAGCTCAGACCTAGTAGGATAAGTGACCGTGCACACCAGTGAATGCATTCTTGATAGGCCACCTGCATTTCCTTGTTTACTGCCTGCTCTGTGCTACTGAGAACTTGTAGGGTTGCAGACTAAGAAACCAGAAAGTCACTCTGCTATTTTTCTCTCTATTCTGACTCATCCAGGTTAGGTGTGCGTGGTCTGTCACCAGCCTGAATTTCCTGCCTAACAGGTAGTACTTAAGACTGTCTTCTGTCCACTTTATAGCAATACTCTCTTTTTCAACTATGGAATAATTTCTTTCCTGTGGGTTAAGTTTTCTTCTTAGGTATAAGATAGGATGTTCTTCATTCTGGTTCTCTTGTGAGAGGACCGCACCAAGCCCTACATCCGATGCATCGGGTTGCAAAATAAATTCTCTAGAAAAATCAAAGGTTATTAACACTGGTTGGACATATATGGCTTCTTTCAGTGTCCTGAATGCCTGTTCTATTTCAGGGGACCATTTTACCATTACTGGGGCTCTTGCTTTTGTCAGATCAGTTAATGAACATGCAAGGGTAGCAAAGTTAGAGATAAATCTCCGGTAATATCCAATTAGGACTAGGAAAGTTCTCACCTGTTTCTTAGTGACTGGCCGGGGCCAATTCCATATGGCTTCCACTTTAGCCATCTGAGGTTTCACTAACCCTCTACCAATAGAATATCCCAAATATTTGGCTTCCTCTAAGCCAATCGTACAATTACTTGGGTTAGCCGTTAACCCAGCAGTGTGAATCGAGTTTAACACTGCTTGTAATTTTGGGAGGTGAGATTCCCAATCTTCCATATGTATCACTACATCGTCTAGATATGCAGCTGCATATAATGTATGTGGCCTTAATATTCTGTCCATCATCCTTTGAAAGGTGGCAGTAGCCCCATGTAGACCAAACAGCAACACTTTTTATTGGAAAATCCCATCAGGAGTAGAAAAGGCAGTCTTTTCCTTTGCTTGCTCTGTGAGTGGAACCTGCCAGTAACTTTTGTCATGAGTGATAACAAAAGGAGTAATAAGTGCACAACCATATACAGTGCTAAATTTGGTGTGAAAGTGCACTAAAATATTATAAGTGATAACAAATATACAAATTATACGTGAACTGGTATAGGAGCGTCTGCAGCTGAATAAGGGGTGGCTCGGCACCACCAGGAGCTAGAACAGGTAAAACAAAAAGAAAATAGCGCACAACGCTCATAGTGAAGTATATCAGGGATAAAATTGTATTAAATATCCAAGGAAAGGTAATGTGCGTACATCAGGGAAATATTAAAACAGCATTTCATGGGACAAATTACCCATACGCCACACCGACATGAAGATCTGGACAGTCACGGATCATCAGCCATCTGGCTCCAAAGGTAAGGACAATTCACAGGTCACCACAGTGATAAAGCTGGTCCACAAGTGGGGTGCGGTGAGGGCAGCAGTCAAGTCCCAAGCACTGAGACTGATCGAACTTGTCTCTGTGGGACTCTGATACTTGGGACTTGACTGCTGCCCTCACCGCACCCCACTTGTGGACCAGCCTTATCACTGTGGTGACCTGTGAATTGTCCTTACCTGTGGAGCCAGATGGCTGATGATCCATGACTGTCCATACTGTATCTTCATGTCGGTGTGGCGTATGGGTAATTTGTCCCATGAAATGCTGTTTTAATATTTCCCTGATGAACGCATATTACCTATCCTTGGATATTTAATACAATTTTATCCCTGATATACTTCACTATGAGCATTGTGCGCTGTTTTCTTTTTGTTTTAACCTTTTGTCATATCTAGTGTGGTGAGGTAACGGGCTTTCCCAAGCCTCTCCACTAGCTCATCAACCCTTGGCATGGGGTAGGAATCAAATTTTGAGATGGCATTCAGCTTGCGATAATCGTTACAAAACCTTATAGTACCATCCGGCTTTGGTACAAGCACAATAGGGCTGCTCCAGTCACTTTGTGACTCCTCAATCACCCCAAATTCTAGCATTTTCTTAACCTCTGCTCTAATTGCCTCTCTACGAGCTGCAGGTATTCTATAAGGCTTAAGATTGACCCTTTTTCCTGACTCGCTTATAATGTCATGTCTAATAACCGTAGTCCTTCCTGGAACTGCGGAGAATACCCTTTTGTTTAATTTGACAAATTCTTTTATCTCCTGTGCCTAGTGAGGTGTATAGACAGGGCCTTTGATATGTTCACTTCTGGATCTGGGTTTTCCTTAGCGGGGAAGGCAGTGGTTTCCACAGTAACTAGAACCTCCCTTTCTTTCCAAGGCTTAAAGCTGCAGTTCAGTCTTTTTTTTTTTTTTATTTTTTTTTTTACTTCAATAGTTTCATGTGTGCAATCTCTAATTACCTAAAGAACTGTATAGCTGCAGGTCAATTCGTTCTCCATGTATTGATAGGCGAAATTTGGTGACATAATTAGTGAATGGATCTGTTTTTCTTCGAATCTGTCTCTCAGTGGAAGCTCATGAATATTCATGAGCACTTCTGCACTGACATGTGCTAGAGGGAGGGCAGGGCTGACAAAGGGGTGTGCCAGGGCTTGTGACTGGACATGAAGGGGCTGTGCCTTAGCAAATGGCTGTTAAAATAGAATACAAGAAAATTGGTCTTTCAAAGTTGTTTTTTTAAAAACAGAAAATGCTAAAAGTATTTTTTCTTACTACAGAACTGATTTATTTAAAAACACACATGCAGGATATTGACTGAACTGCAGCTTTAAGTAAGTTCACATGGTATATTTGTTCAGGTTTTCGTCTGCATGGCTGTTTCACTTTATAATTTACCTCCCCCAGTTTTTCAATAACCTCATATGGCCCATGCCATTTTGCCAGAAATGTATTTTCTACTGTGGGAATTAACACTAGGACTCTGTCTCCAGGTTGAAACCTACAGACCCTAGCATTCTTATTATAGCTATTTCGCTGGTTAAGTTGGGCCTTTTCCATATGTTCACGCACTATAGGGATAATGGCTGCCATACGTTCCTGCATCTGGGATATGTGCTCAATTACACTGCGATGGGCTGTAGTCTCCTGTTCCCATGTGACAGGGTGAATGAACGTCACCAGCCATATACCTGGCAAACCTATGTTTAGGCTTGCAGTGCAGCAGTGACGACGTTAAGTTTCAGTTGAGAAGGGCTGCTTAATTAGTCTGACCCAAGCTGCACAATCAAGGTGTTTTAAAACCCCCAGGCTGTACACACATGCAAGCTAGCTGGTCAGGAGACAGGACTGATATACTGAAGAGATTACTGCTATAAGGTCTGTTTTTCAAAGTACATGTGTGATGACTGTCTGTATCCTGCATGCTGAAGAGAAGCTGCCTTTTTTTCTATGCTGAAGAGAAGCTATTTTGTTTTTGTCTGCTGAAGAGAAGCTATTTTGTTTTTGTGCGCTGTGTGTTTTTAAGGCTCAATAAATAAGCCTTATCAAGAGAACCCGCGTGTGTGGTTGCATGTACCCTGCAACATATGGTGTAAGAAGTGTCTGGATTTTGAGAGGCCCCTGCAGTTGAAGGGCCACACACATACAGTGACAGCCGCCTTTAGCCTCCTGCGGCCTTTTCCCCGTGATTTAAAAAATCGCAGGCAAATCGCTGGCTGATGGGGGCCGTTTTCGGCCGTTTTGAGCGCCTGCGGGCATTTCTATTGTTTAGCGCTAAGCGCTTTCATTGTCTAGCGCTATTAGTGCTAGCAGCTGATTTCGGACCGCGTGGAGAAGGCCCGTGAAAGTCGGAAAACATCCCCGCATTTTGCCGGGTAAGTCGGAGGATAGGAGGGGCCGCAGCAGTACACAAAAATGAGAAAAATGGAAGAATTTTTTAAAGAGTTTCTGTGCGAGCAGACCAGACAGCAGGGACTGTTAATACAGGAGCAGACAAACAGCAGGGACAGTTAATGCAGGAGCAGGCCCAACTGCTATTGCAGCAGCAAACCCAGCTCCTAACCCGGCAGCACAGGATGAGCGGATGGCCAAGCTGCTGACCCAATTCCAATTCCAAGTCCAAGTCCAGAACTTGCGAACAAACCCCCGGTCCTCCTGAGGAAAATGGCTCCGAACGAGGATCCAGAGGCTTTTCTACTGACATTTGAAAGGATTGCTGAAGCTCAGGGCTGGGCTGCAGATCGCTAGGCAACTGCTTTGGCCCCGCTCCTCATAGGAGAAGCCCAAGCCTCATATCAGGGCTTCCCAGCAGATCAGGCAATGGACTACCAACAAGTAAAAGCTGCCATACTGGATCACTGAGGTCTGACCCCAGAGACCTACCGGCAGCAGTTCTGGAACCTGAAGTACACCGCTAAGATGAGACCCCGGGTCCTCGCTCAGCGGTTATTGGACTTGTGTATTTGCTGGATACAACCCGAGGAGCGCACTACGGAGGCAATTCTTGATCAAGTGGTTTTGAAACAATTCCTACAGATAATACCCCTTCCGCACGCTCGTGGGTAAAACGCCATGCTGCTGAAACCCTAGCTTTGGCGGTCCGACTCGTTGAGAACTTCCTTGGGGCTGAGGATCAGGCGAGTGCCCTGGACCCGATGGATCCAACTTCACCAGCACTTGCGGATACCCAAAAAGGGAGATTGGAACAACGGGGAAACTACGGCCCCTCCATACGCAACCGCCAAGTGCCACGAAAGGAGCAGTCCTTCCAACAAGGAAGAAGTCAAAACGCCGGGCACCGTTTAGACCCTCATCCCCTTCCTGATGTCGGATTGTCGCCAAATGAGAGGAACTTCCAAGGACGTCGCCCACAGGACCCACCAGATGCCTGGTCTCCAGTATCCGGTCCAGCGGAGCGCTATCCGCGGCACCCTCCTGCAAGGGAACCCTCTCCAGGTTCCGCCTGCGGAGAACAAGGCCACCGGCATGTGGACTGTCCACAGATGGATTGTTCCTTCAGCAGGACCGTCGCCTCGGCCTTCACTGGAGAAAATTACAAGCCCTGGCTACTTCCAGCCCAGGTTGGGGGTAAAACCGTCCAGGCCCTTGTAGATTCGGGCTCTGGGAAAACTCTGGTCTTCCAGGAACTGTTACCGCCTGACGTGTGTTCTTTTGACTCCCCATGAAGTATAGAATGTATACACGGCGATGTAAAATGGTTTTCGATGGCCAAAATCCGGCTACAGGTAAAAGGTCAGGAGACCTAGCTCGAAGTAGGAGTCACTCCTTGGCTCCCTGCCCCCGTTGTGCTTGGCCGGGACTGGCCTTTCTTTTCGGACCTAATGGCTCCAGTCTCTCCCGAGGAGCCTTATTCTATGGCTCTGGAGAACCCTGGTAAACTGTTCCCCTTCTCGGCAGACCTTTTTCCCAGTAGACACCGGGTTCAAAAGACTCGGAAGCAAAGACACTCTGACAAACAGGACTGGTTTCAGAAATCTGGGTCTCAAGGGGCTCATTCTAGTAGCCAGAAGTCACAAGTGATGGCTGGGGATGGCAGAGGTAGGGGGATATGGGCCCTGGGGATTTACCAGACCTGTACCTCCCTGATTTTCGCCAGAGGCAAAGGGAAGACCCAGTCCTTGCTAGACAGTATGATAAGGTGGTAAAAATTGATGAGCAGATTTTGAATGCACAGGGGGTGATAGTATTCCCCCATTTTGAATTATCAAATGATATCCTGTATAGGGTGAATAGGCAGACACAAACAGGGAAGGTCACCAGACAGATATTGGTTCCCAAGGCGTTTGTTAAATCTGTGTTCACTCTAGCCCATACTGTCCCTTGGGGGGTCACCTAGGCAGGGATAAAACATTGGACCATATTTCGTCCCGATTCTATTGGCCAGGGATGCATAGTGATATTGCTAAGTTATGTGCAGCATGTCTGGAGTGCCAGCTAACTAGTCCGAAGGGACAAAAACCAGCCCCTTTGGTTCCTCTACGTTTGGTGTCAGTTCCCTTTGAGAGGATTGGGGTAGACTTGGTAGGACCGCTAGAACCTTCTGCGAAAGGACACAGGTTTATTCTTGTAATAGTTGACTATGCAACAAGATATCCTGAGGCGTTCCCCCTGAGAACAGCAACGGCGAAGCAAGTAGCCAACAAGTTGTTGGAGCTGTTCTCAAGGGTTGGACTTCCCCAGGTTATGTTGACAGACCAAGGTACAAATGTTATGGCTAAACTGATGCAGGATGTCTTAAAATTACTAGAGGTCAAGTCTGTGCGGACATCGGTCTACCATCCACAGACTGACAGATTGGTGGAAAGATTTAACCGAACTCTAAAAGGGATGCTGAGGAAATTTGTAGATTCAGAGAAGAGAGCCTGGGATGAACTTCTCCCTTTTCTGCTGTTTGCAGTGCGGGAAGTTCCCCAGGCCTCCACGGGATTCTCTCCATTTGAACTGCTGTATGGACGCCAACCCCGGGGTATCCTAGACCTCCTAACGGAGTCCTGGGAGGAACAGCGGTCCCCTTCTAAGAATACCCTGCAATATGTATTGGACCTTAGGAAGCGCCTAGATGTGGTCGGGCATTTTGCTAGGGAGAATCTTAGATCAGCCCAGGACAGTCAGGAGAGCCATTACAATCAAAATGCTCGTATGAGAGTGTTTCACCCAGGAGATCAAGTGATGTTGTTGTTACCCAGTTGTAAGAGCAAACTCCTAGCCAAATGGCAGGGCCCATTCAAAGTACTCCGCCGCACGGGTGATGTGGATTATGAGATTGCTTAACCAGGGTCCAGGAAGGGTAAACAAATTTACCATGTGAACTTGCTGAAACCGTGGAAGGTGCAGCGGTCTCTATTCATCCACCCGGTGGAGGAGGAAAGGGACTTGGGTCCTCAGCCCCCATGGGAGAACATCGTGGGTGACGATAAAATCCCAATGGGTAGACAGTTGTCCTCTGAACAAAAAGGGACTTGTTAGAAATAGTTACACAATTCCATGATGTTTTTTCTGATTTGCCAGGGCAAACTAATTTAATTTCACATGTGATCGAGACAGCACCTGGGGTAAAAGTTACGTTCCCGTCCTTATAGGTTTCCTGAAAGTCATAGGTACCTGGTAGAGAAGGATGTACAAGAAATTTTACACTTAGGAGTGATTGAGGAATCATGCAGTGAGTGGTGTAGTCCACTAGTTATGGTCCCTAAACCCGATAGGAAGGTAAGATTTTGTGTGGACCTCCGAAAGTACAATGCGGTATCCAATTTTGACGCATATCCGATGTCAAGTGTGGACGAGTTAATTGACACCCTTGGTAACACGGAATATATATCCACGCTGGACTTAACAAAAGGATACTGGGAAATACCTTTAGAGGATAAGTCCAAGTGCAAAACAGCCTTTGCCACTACCATGGGTTTATACCAGTTTGTGATAATGCCATTTGGACTGCATGGAGCCCCAGCCACATTTCAGAGACTCATGGATAAAGTGCTGAGACCCCTAGGGCTTATGCCGCAGCCTACCTAGATGACATTGTCATTTATAGTAAACACTGGCGGGCCCATCTAAATAGGCTGAAAGCGGTCCTCAAATCTCTAAGAGAGGCAGGGCTTACAGTCAACCCTAAGAAATGTGCCTTAGGTAAGGCGGAAACCAAATACTTAGGGTATGCAGTGGGAGTTGGAAAAGTAAGGCCACTAGCTGACAAGGTAGTTGCCCTGAAAGAAGTTCCGACCCACCCAAACAAAAACGCAGGTACGCTCTCTGCTGGGTTTAGCAGGGTATTATCGGCGGTTCATCCCCAACTACTCGGAAGTTGCAGCCCAATTAACGGACCTCACAAAAAAGTGTGCCCCTTCACAAGTGGTATGGTCAAGGGAGTGTCAGAGAGCCTTTGAGGACATAAAAAGGTGTCTATCAGAGGGTCCCGTCCTTAGAAGCCCAGACTTCTACAGGCCTTTTGTAGTGCAAACCGATGCATCAGAGATAGGGCTAGAGGCAGTGTTGTCACAACAGTTTGAGGGAGTGGAACATCCGATACTTTTTCTGAGTAGGAAATTGTTCCTGAGGGAAAAAAACTACTCAGTTATTGAGAAGGAGTGCCTCGCAGTAAAGTGGGCAATCGAGGCTTTGAGGCATTACCTGGCAGGAGTCCATTTTACTCTGGTGACGGACCATGCTCCATTAAAGTGGTTAAATAGTATGAAGGACTCCAATGCTAGATTGACCAGGTGGTATATGGCCCTCCAACCCTTCTCATTTGAGATTTAGCACAGGCCGGGAAAAGAAAATGCAGATGCTGACTTCTTTTATAGAGAAGGGGTGGATGATTGGGCTTCAGCCGTGCATGGCCTCAGCCACACACTAACAGGGGAGGAATGTGACAGGGTGAATGAACGTCACCAGCCATATACCTGGCAAACCTATGTTTAGGCTTGCAGTGCAGCAATGACGACGTTAAGTTTCAGTTGAGAAGGTCTGCTTAATTAGTCTGACCCCAGCTGCACAATCAAGGTGTTTTAAAACCCCCAGGCTGTAAACACATGCAAGCTAGCTGGTCAGGAGACAGGACTGATATACTGAAGAGATTACTGCTATAAGGTCTGTTTTTCAAAGTACATGTGTGATGACTGTCTGTGTCCTGCATGCTGAAGAGAAGCTGCCTTGTTTTCTATGCTGAAGAGAAGCTATTTTGTTTTTGTCTGCTGAAGAGAAGCTATTTTGTTTTTGTATGCTGAAGAGAAGCTATTTTGTTTTTGTCTGCTGTATGTTTTTAAGGCTCAATAAATAAGCCTTATCAAGGGAACCCGTATGTGTGGTTGCATGTACCCTGCAAAACCATGTCTCCTTGGCTATGTCAAGTGTTAGGGTGTCAGGGTGTCAAGATGTCTGCCATACAACAATTCAAATGGTGAGAACCCTGAAGATGCTTGAGGCACTTCTCTAATAGTAAACATTAAATAAGGTAACAGAAAGGCCCAGTTCTTTCCATCCTTATCAATCACTTTCTGCAGCATTGCCTTTAGGGTTTTATTTAACCGCTACCCCAAACCATCAGTTTGTGGGTGATACACAGAGGTTTTTAACTGTTTTATGTGGAGAAGTTTGCATAACTCCATGGTTACCCGAGACATAAATGGAGCACCCTGATCTGTTAGGATCTCCTTGGCAATCCCCACCCGGCTAAACATCATCATTAATTCGTTAGCAATAGATTTTGCTGAGATCGTGCGTAGAGGGATTGCCTCAGGATATCGGGTTGCATAGTCTAATATCACCAGAATGTACTGATGCCCCCTGGCTGACTTCACTAAACGGCCAACAAAATCCATAGCAATGCGTTCAAATTGGATTTCAATTACTGGTAGGGGTACCAACGGACTACGGTACGCTGGCAAAGGGGCAGTGAGCTGACATTCAGGACACAACAAACAGTAATCTATTATTGCTGCCATCACCCCCGGCCAATAAAAACTAATGAGAATACGCTCTTTCGTCTTTTCAACCCCTAGGTGACAACCTAGAATATGGCTATGTGTGAGGCTTAACACAGTGCGCTGATAAGCTTTTGGCACTAACAACTGTTTTACACTAGCAGACTGCTTTTCCTCAAGGCGATACAATAGATCGCTATACACTTCAAAGTAAGAATAAGAAAAGGGTCTGTCTGGATTAGTAGGTGTTCCAATCCTCACCTAAATGGAATTTCGGGCTACTGACAAAGTGGGATCTGACCACTGGGCACTCTAAAGTTATCTGGGCTGACCTCTAAATCATTAAGGTCAATGTCTGGTTCAAGACTATTAGATGGTCCGGCATAATTTTGTTCTGGCTTGTCGCCCACTAGTGCTTTTATATGGTATGGCTGTTTATTTCCAGACCCATTTGTGCTATGTACTTCGTCTCCCAAAATGTCAGCAAACGGGAAATCATCATTACGTACATCTGATGAACCAGTGCCAAGTTTTTCAGCAGCTTGCCATACATTTAGAAAATGGGGGAAATCTCTACCAATAATCATGTCATGGGCTGATTTTGGTAAAAGACCCACTCGACAATTTATAGAGCCACACTTTGTCTAAACCTGTATTTCAGCAGTGGGATAGTTATGTACATCCCCATGTACACAGGAAATATCAATCTTTCGGGAGTCATCTACATGAATCCATTTACCAAATCTGGGTCTATGAGGGTCACCATACTCCCTGAATCTAGTAATGCCTGAACCCTTTTCCCCTCTACCTGTACGGAACACCAAGGGTGACTATTCAAACAGCCATTTTTGTTTGCAGAACACACAGTTTGAGCATACAGTGAGTAATCATCCTCATTATTACTACCCACATTACATTCCATAGGTTTAACCATTTTGGCACAGTCCTTTGCCATATTTCCAAACTCTCAACATTTAAAACATTTCATAGCATAGTCCCTTGTAGGTTCATCCCGCTTAACAAAGTTCCTTTCTCTTGTGGTTATGTCCCTGGGGTTATAAAACCCAACGTGTTCATCAAAATGCCCCCTTTTCCCTGGAACAGTCTTACCAGTTTTACTGGGGCTCTGGACATTCCGGTTCGGAGGCTGCCCTTGGATAGGGGGTTGAAGCCATTCTCCTGCTGCAACGTACCATTCTACCAATGTGACTAGCTGGTCAGCTGTTTGTGGATCACTCTGACTGACCCAGTGAAGAAGGGAAACAGGTAAGCCTCACAGAAATCGGTCCATCACTAGTTGCTCCACAATGTGGCTGGATGTGTTGATTTCCAGTTGTAACCACTTTCTGGCAAGATGTATTAAGTCAAATATCTGTGATCTCGTGGCTTTATCCAGGTTGTAGGTCCATGAGGGAAACCTCTGGGCACGGACAGCCATTATCACTCCTTTACATGCCAGGATCTCTGTTTTCAGCTTGCTGTAATCACTGGCTTGAGCCGGTTCCAGATCATAGTATGCTTTCTGGGCCTCCCCACTCAGAAACGGTGCTAGCAGACTTGACCATTCAGCCACATGCCATTTTTCTCTCTCAGCCGTCCTCTCAAACGCCATCAGGTAGGCCTCTACATCATCTGCAGCCACCATCTTTTGCAGGTAGTTACTCACTCTAACCACCTTAGGATGTGCTTCTGTGGCATTTCCGATAAGCCTCTCAGATAGGCCCTGGATCTCCAGAAGTAAGGCATGGACAGCATTTTTCTGCTCCTCTCTGAGCAAACGATGAGCTTCATCCTGGGCAAGTGCAGCTTGCTTAATAAAAACATATGTGTTTAACTTCTGGGCTAGCACCAGTTGCTGCAATGCTGCAATGCTTTCCTGCAGTGTGACATTAGTCTCAGCAAACCGTCTGTTAGTTTCTTGCTGGGTGCCATTAGTTTATTGCTGTACAGATGTGGATTGGATAAGGGCTTTCATAATTTCCTCCATTCTCCAGCAGTCTCTTTTTGCACCTTATAGGCTTGTCAGTGTGAGGCCCGCATTCTCCACCATATGTGACAAAAGTATCCTTTTGCTATGTACCTTTTGTCCAGGGATCACCACTTTCACACAGCCCTCCAGGTAGAGGAGACAGTCTACTGACACAGAGGTGAAAAATAAAGCTTTGGATTGTTTATTTTGCCATTCAAATGTTACAGCAGATAACATGAGTAAATCAAACAAAACAAAACAAAAGTCCTTGCTCTCCTGAGCACAAAACAGCTTTCTCAGTGCAAACTTCGGTCAGCCTTATGTATATGAGAACCAGTGTACTAAGAAGACCCACGGTGATAAAATGTAGTATTCCCTTCCATTATTAAACTGAGCTTGTGTGAGGGATTTTGTCAGTGCATACTTCTCTGAGAGTAAAAAAGGTCTGCCTTGCTCTGCTCAGAGCAGGTTTTTAATCAGCTCCCTGCCTCAATCAGCAGCTGCAGCCATGTGAAACCAGGGAGAGCTAGAAGTCCCGGTTTGGACTCCACCTGGCAAATCTCCAAAATGCGGAGTGGGGCAAAAACACTGCAATAATTGAGGGCCATAATATACACTTTCCACTACCATTCCCTCATATTTGTCACTATATATATATATATATATATATATATATATATATATATATATATATATATGAAAAAGAGAGGAGAGAGCGCACGCCCATAGCGTAAAATAGTAAATTTAATGAGGGGAAGGGGAGGAGGGGGTAAAAAATGCACTTACAAAAGTACAATAAAAATAAGCATTGCGTGATTATAATCACCACCATCCGGTTACTACTGCATCATCTTGGGGCAATCCCAGTCTCAAAGCATGAAGGATCGACGTCCCAGCAGGTATCCAGGGCAAGTAAATGCTGTATAAGAGGCCAAGAAAGTGGCTCCGTTTTCTCAAGCCTCTGTAGCACTCGCGCATGGATCGGTCTGCTCCAGCGCTTAGTGATGACGTAATGTCAATGCGTCCAACGTGATGACGCTCCCTGATGCGTTTCGTCACTCACGGGTAACTTTTTCAAAGGGAAGTGTGGAGAAGGGGAAGGTCCGGTATTTAAATACAAAATCCAATGATGTTAATAGAATGGAACGCCCCAACTCAGCTGAAAAAGTGCTTCGTGCTATCTACAAGTATACCACCAATGAATATATATAAAATACACATAATAAGATTAAAACCTATAAGAATTGGGGGAGATGGAGTATAAAAGATATAACCGCATGCCAGGATCTCTGTTTTCAGCTTGCTGTAATCACTGGCTTGAGCCGGTTCCAGATCATAGTATGCTTTCTGGGCCTCCCCACTCAGAAACGGTGCTAGCAGACTTGACCATTCAGCCACATGCCATTTTTCTCTCTCAGCCGTCCTCTCAAACGCCATCAGGTAGGCCTCTACATCATCTGCAGCCACCATCTTTTGCAGGTAGTTACTCACTCTAACCACCTTAGGATGTGCTTCTGTGGCATTTCCGATAAGCCTCTCAGATAGGCCCTGGATCTCCAGAAGTAAGGCATGGACGGCATTTTTCTGCTCCTCTCTGAGCAAACGATGAGCTTCATCCTGGGCAAGTGCAGCTTGCTTAATAAAAACATATGTGTTTAACTTCTGGGCTAGCACCAGTTGCTGCAATGCTGCAATGCTTTCCTGCTGTGTGACATTAGTCTCAGCAAACCGTCTGTTAGTTTCTTGCTGGGTGCCATTAGTTTATTGCTGTACAGATGTGGATTGGATAAGGGCTTTCATAATTTCCTCCATTCTCCAGCAGTCTCTTTTTGCACCTTATAGGCTTGTCAGTGTGAGGCCCGCATTCTCCACCATATGTGACAAAAGTATCCTTTTGCTATGTACCTTTTGTCCAGGGATCACCACTTTCACACAGCCCTCCAGGTAGAGGAGACAGTCTACTGACACAGAGGTGAAAAATAAAGCTTTGGCTTGTTTATTTTGCCATTCAAATGTTACAGCAGATAACATGAGTAAATCAAACAAAACAAAACAAAAGTCCTTGCTCTCCTGAGCACAAAACAGCTTTCTCAGTGCAAACTTTGGTCAGCCTTATGTATATGAGAACCAGTGTACTAAGAAGACCCAAGGTGATAAAATGTAGTATTCCCTTACATTATTAAACTGAGCTTGTGTGAGGGATTTTGTCAGTGCATACTTCTCTGAGAGTAAAAAAGGTCTGCCTTGCTCTGCTCAGAGCAGGTTTTTAATCAGCTCCCTGCCTCAATCAGCAGCTGCAGCCATGTGAAACCAGGGAGAGCTAGAAGTCCCGGTTTGGACTCCACCTGGCAAATCTCCAAAATGCGGAGTGGGGCAAAAACACTGCAATAATTGAGGGCCATAATATACACTTTCCACTACCATTCCCTCATATTTGTCACTATATATATATATATATATATATATATATATATATATATATATATATATATATATATATATATATGTATATATATATATGAAAAAGAGAGGAGAGAGCGCACGCCCATAGCGTAAAATAGTAAATTTAATGAGGGGAAGGGGAGGAGGGGGTAAAAAATGCACTTACAAAAGTACAATAAAAATAAGCATTGCGTGATTATAATCACCACCATCCGGTTACTACTGCATCATCTTGGGGCAATCCCAGTCTCAAAGCATGAAGGATCGACGTCCCAGCAGGTATCCAGGGCAAGTAAATGCTGTATAAGAGGCCAAGAAAGTGGCTCCGTTTTCTCAAGCCTCTGTAGCACTCGCGCATGGATCGGTCTGCTCCAGCGCTTAGTGATGACGTAATGTCAATGCGTCCAACGTGATGACGCTCCCTGATGCGTTTCGTCACTCACGGGTAACTTTTTCAAAGGGAAGTGTGGAGAAGGGGAAGGTCCGGTATTTAAATACAAAATCCAATGATGTTAATAGAATGGAACTTTAATACCAGAGACATAACATAAAACACAGACAAAGCTCAGTTTTTAGCACATCTAGTGAGACTCATACACGGTACAGTGCCTAAATATATATGGATAAATATCTAATAAGTAAATGGTCTTTTAGTTTGACATTTTTGGCCAAAATTGTTGTAAGCCCCTGAGCCAACGCCAAGGCAGACCACATATCAGGGGTCCCTAACGCTAATATAAATTCTTAATAACCTGTTTAATAACAGGAAGAATGATTTATAGTAAATCTGTCAATATTAGCTGCAAAGTTCTGTCTGACTGAAGCTTTTATTAACCTGTACATTACCAGGAAAAGCACTCTGTATTAGAGATGTCACAGCCAAACTGCAAGCAGGCAAGTTCCCCTGAGTGGAAGATGCTATGGAGTGAGCCCATAACCATTTAAATGTGGGAGGGGGTGAGCTTAAATTAAGTAGGAGGTTGCCAACCTCCAATCAGCCATGACTAGCTGGACAAGAATTGTAAAACATACTGGACACCTAACAAGCTCCTATTAAACCCCCAAAATACCCACAACATATATATAAGTATATGAGTGTCAGAGGAGTGCTACTGAGCATGGCAATATGCATTAAAACCAGAGACATAACATAAAACACAGACAAAGCTCAGTTTTTAGCACATCTAGTGAGACTCATACACGGTACAGTGCCTAAATATATATGGATAAATATCTAATAAGTAAATGGTTTTTTAGTTTGACATTTTTGGCCAAAATTGTTGTAAGCCCCTGAGCCAACGCCAAGGCAGACCACATATCAGGGGTCCCTAACGCTAATATAAATTCTTAATAACCTGTTTAATAACAGGAAGAATGATTTATAGTAAATCTGTCAATATTAGCTGCAAAGTTCTGTCTGACTGAAGCTTTTATTAACCTGTACATTACCAGGAAAAGCACTCTGTATTAGAGATGTCACAGCCAAACTGCAAGCAGGCAAGTTCCCCTGAGTGGAAGATGCTATGGAGTGAGCCCATAACCATTTAAATGTGGGAGGGGGTGAGCTTAAATTAAGTAGGAGGTTGCCAACCTCCAATCAGCCATGACTAGCTGGACAAGAATTGTAAAACATACTGGACACCTAACAAGCTCCTATTAAACCCCCAAAATACCCACAACATATATATAAGCATATGAGTGTCAGAGGAGTGCTACTGAGCATGGCAATATGCATTAAAACCAGAGACATAACATAAAACACAGACAAAGCTCAGTTTTTAGCACATCTAGTGAGACTCATACACGGTACAGTGCCTAAATATATATGGATAAATATCTAATAAGTAAATGGTCTTTTAGTTTGACATTTTTGGCCAAAATTGTTGTAAGCCCCTGAGCCAACGCCAAGGCAGACCACATATCAGGGGTCCCTAACGCTAATATAAATTCTTAATAACCTGTTTAATAACAGGAAGAATGATTTATAGTAAATCTGTCAATATTAGCTGCAAAGTTCTGTCTGACTGAAGCTTTTATTAACCTGTACATTACCAGGAAAATCACTCTGTATTAGAGATGTCACAGCCAAACTGCAAGCAGGCAAGTTCCCCTGAGTGGAAGATGCTATGGAGTGAGCCCATAACCATTTAAATGTGGGAGGGGGTGAGCTTAAATTAAGTAGGAGGTTGCCAACCTCCAATCAGCCATGACTAGCTGGACAAGAATTGTAAAACATACTGGACACCTAACAAGCTCCTATTAAACCCCCAAAATACCCACAACATATATATAAGCATATGAGTGTCAGAGGAGTGCTACTGAGCATGGCAATATGCATTAAAACCAGAGACATAACATAAAACACAGACAAAGCTCAGTTTTTAGCACATCTAGTGAGACTCATACACGGTACAGTGCCTAAATATATATGGATAAATATCTAATAAGTAAATGGTCTTTTAGTTTGACATTTTTGGCCAAAATTGTTGTAAGCCCCTGAGCCAACGCCAAGGCAGACCACATATCAGGGGTCCCTAACGCTAATATAAATTCTTAATAACCTGTTTAATAACAGGAAGAATGATTTATAGTAAATCTGTCAATATTAGCTGCAAAGTTCTGTCTGACTGAAGCTTTTATTAACCTGTACATTACCAGGAAAAGCACTCTGTATTAGAGATGTCACAGCCAAACTGCAAGCAGGCAAGTTCCCCTGAGTGGAAGATGCTATGGAGTGAGCCCATAACCATTTAAATGTGGGAGGGGGTGAGCTTAAATTAAGTAGGAGGTTGCCAACCTCCAATCAGCCATGACTAGCTGGACAAGAATTGTAAAACATACTGGACACCTAACAAGCTCCTATTAAACCCCCAAAATACCCACAACATATATATAAGCATATGAGTGTCAGAGGAGTGCTACTGAGCATGGCAATATGCATTAAAACCAGAGACATAACATAAAACACAGACAAAGCTCAGTTTTTAGCACATCTAGTGAGACTCATACACGGTACAGTGCCTAAATATATATGGATAAATATCTAATAAGTAAATGGTCTTTTAGTTTGACATTTTTGGCCAAAATTGTTGTAAGCCCCTGAGCCAACGCCAAGGCAGACCACATATCAGGGGTCCCTAACGCTAATATAAATTCTTAATAACCTGTTTAATAACAGGAAGAATGATTTATAGTAAATCTGTCAATATTAGCTGCAAAGTTCTGTCTGACTGAAGCTTTTATTAACCTGTACATTACCAGGAAAAGCACTCTGTATTAGAGATGTCACAGCCAAACTGCAAGCAGGCAAGTTCCCCTGAGTGGAAGATGCTATGGAGTGAGCCCATAACCATTTAAATGAACTTTGCAGCTAATATTGACAGATAAATCATTCTTAACGCTTGTACCCAAACTCACAAAGTGTGAGTATTTTACTTTATTGTCTTTTTATTAATTTTACAATAAACTGTGTTACACTATGTACAGTATGTGTCCCACTTCTCTTCTTATATGTGACACTGCACACGAGGATACGGTTCCTGTAGATGACCTGTTGCTGGCTGTCCTGGATCATCATTCATCGTTCCTGATCCCAGAGTGGATACAAGGCCTGATTTTATTCTACCTGTTGTAAGTGCATATCTTACCATCCAATAGACCAATTGTTTGAACGTATTACCCTATGTTTGTCTCTTTCTTGTTTTTACTTGCGCCTAGGTCATTCTTGTTTGGATATATATATATTTATTCACACCGTGTGAAGTAACCAAACACAACAGTTTGAGCTGTTGAGTTGTGTTTGTTTACTTCACATGTTTGAATAAATACATTTTTTGACAACAATCTTGCTGAGTGCTGCTGATTTTTCTCTTTTCTATATTGTTTTGGACTGGTTTGGGATCCTAGTCTTTCTACTGGCACCCCATATTAGACATTATATTATATAATTTTTTTTGTTTTTGGAGTGCACCAGGCATCATTGTATTTTTGGATATACATATACACACACACACACACACACACACACACACACACACACACACACACACACACACACACACACACACACACACACACACACACACACACACACACACACACACACACATATATATATAAACAAACAAACAACAACAAGTTTTCTTACTTACCTTTGAGTGCTGTCTTGTGTCTACTCCAGCTGGAGTGGATTACTTTTCTCTTACTATTGGTATAGGACATGCACCCTACAAACGATTTATGGTATTGGGAGTGCCGGCTGCTATATATATATATATATATATATATATATATATATATATATATATATATATATAAAAAAAAGAAAAGAAAAAACAGGCACAAACATGCATTACAGTGCATTAACATAATAAAATTTGTATTCCAAGGAACATAAAATCTTTCAAATGCCCACTCACAAAGGTAAAGCGATAAATAGCATGTATGAGATTGGCTCTCATGTGCCGTCAGCTTAGTCCTCTCGGTGTAGCTCCAGGTACTGGAGTCGTCACGTGACTCCCCTCGTGTAGCCGGTGAACCGGAAGCGGAAGCTTGCACTCAGTGTTTGGCTGGGTAGAGACACTCCGGACAGCAAAAGTCCTCCAAGTCCTCTATGGTTGGGTTGGATTAAGGCCATGTGATACACACAAGGGATAAAGTCTCTGGCAACAACTAGCCTCAGTGCTCGTGGGCAAATGGCGGTCCCAAACTAGTCACGCCCTACGCGTTTTGTCATCGTTGTTTGTTTACATGCAAGTTCTACTTATTGTGGTATTCCCATATGCACTTATGGTTCACATGACATAGTCTGGCTCTGCCCTCTAGTAATGTCAGTACATTCCATCATGATCCCCACCACTCCTCCACACTCCCCCACACTCCCCCACACCTATATGTCCCTGGTTTAATTATGTTTCACTTATGTATGGCACAACTTGCTTTACTTCTTTAGATATCCTCTAACTGTTGCCCCTGACATATCAATCAGAGCTCAGACCCATTGGTAACCATGACAATGGATGCAATACACAGCTGGGTGATTAGCAGTATGGAGGTATCTTATGTAAGCTTAATCAACACATGACATCAGAGCTGCAGGTTTCTGGTGTTATTTTAATTGGGTGATGGTGATTGGTTAATTGACTTTCAGTGTTTGATATATATGTCCCTGGTTTTATTATGCTTCACTTATGTATGGCACAACCTGCTTTACTTCTTTAGATATCCTCTCCCTGTTGCCCCTGACATATAAATCAGAGCTCAGACCCATTGGTAACCATGACAATGGATGCAATACACAGCTGGGTGATTAGCAGTATGGAGGTATCTTATGTAAGCTTAATCAACACATGACATCAGAGCTGCAGGTTTCTTGTGTTAATTTAATTGGGTGATGGTGATTGGTTAATTGACTTTCACTGTTTGATGTATATATATATATGTGGTGAACTGTGTCATTCTCCCTTTATGTCACCCTGAGGAAGGTCCCATTCTGTAGGACCGAAACGTTGGGTTTCTGGATGTATTTTTGCTGTCACTAATACACTTTGATTTTCAACATTGAGTGCTGTCTCTTGTTTACCAATCCTTGGAACGGTAACGTATAAATATATATATATATATATATATATATATATATATATATATATATACACACACACACGTGTATATATATATATATATATATATATATATATATATATATATATATATATATATATATATAATAAACAAACAAACAACAACAACAACTAAAGAACCAGTGCTCAATTTGGTAAGTGACTAAAATAACAGTGGAGTAACTTAAGAGGCAGTAGGCAGTCAGAATAAAAAACTAATTCAATTAACTAAAGGAAAAAATGCAGTTCCATAAAGGTTAATCCCAATCCATAAACCATGAAAAACAAAAGAGAAAGGAATGCAATACACCAATAGAAAACAAAAATATCAATTTAATTAGACAGACAAATAATACCCCTAAGTTGATAAACTTTAAGAATCGTTTGATAATACAATCATATATAAAAAACAACAATGATAAAAAACAATAAGATCCATCACAAGCTGAAATTCATATGAAGATGATATATACTGTATATATCCTCAGACAGGATATATCCTAACAGACATTCAAATTAGTGTGGAACTAACTTCATGAGGGGAGATGGTGCAGATGAAGGAGGTGTCCTCCTTAACACCAATATAGTCCAGAGATAACGGAGATGTTACAGTCAATCCAGTTGGATAAAATATGTATAGAAACGTTCAGTTTGACCTCACCAAAATCGCACCCAGGACTGATAGGAGCAAATTGAGTTATTTATGTGTATGTCCACATTTTCATATATTTTTGTTTATTTTACTGTTTACATATGAATACTTGTGTCCACGTATATGATGATTATATATGCAGTATATGTGTGTATGCACTTTTTACATGAATGTACACACCTATTTTTATTTAATTTTATTTACATTCTTCTATTTTTGAGTCTGTTTTCAACATATGTCTATGCTTAATGTTGTTATGTACATATATATATATCTCAATTTTTCCAGATTCATAATTTTTATTACAATTTATATGAAAAAGCTATTTTTCATTCTAAATTTTTTATTTTATTATTTTTATTATTATTTTTTGATATTTAGTATTTATATATGTTATTAATATAAGGATTTGGATTATATATATATATATATATATATCATAGTTATTTTATATTTATTTATTTTATGATTATTGGTATGTAAAATTTAATAATATCTTTTTTCTTTTTTCTTAATTTGATTTACCTTATTATATATGTTTTATATTGCAGACCTATTCTAATCAGCTTAGATTTTTTGTGTTATATATTGTCTCTATCCTAGTTTCATTGATGGTCATTTTCTGTATGTATTTCTCTTTAAGAGACATCATATTTGTCTTCCCACTAATTAACCTATCAGGTTTAACTCATCCCTATCAATGTCCGACAGCTGACTATGAGAGGAGTGCTTAATTGCATGTGAGGAGTGAGAGCAACCATTTCAGTTTTATTGGCGGAACAAAGTGGAAGGCTGCATTTGTCTGTCTGTCTGGCTGAGTCTGAGTCTGACACGAGTGAATATTCAACTTGAACGAATACAGCTGTATTGTGTGAGGGGGTAATCCAGGAAGTGGAAGTGGAACAGCGTCTCCAGTGTTACCCGGATCAGCATCACATGTTCATCTCCAGCGTGATTTCGTTGGTGTGCTCACGGAGGGACGCGCAGACCCCTGTGGTCATCGCGGTTACATCCTTTGGTGAGACCTTTCCTTAATCCCTTGCCTATGCTATTTGCTACCCCACACCCCCATCTATAGAGGTCATTATTAGCCTGATTTTTCCACGTTTGCATCCGCAATCTATCATCTGACGGGTACGTTACCTCTCCCCATTTGTTGCTCTAGTCATTTGCTACCTATCGAGTTAATATTCCTCCCACATCTCACTGAGTCCTACATTTGCGCTATTGGACATTTTTTTGGTCACATTTCCCTTCTTTTTTATTTTCAAGAGTTCTCTTGTTTTTTATTGTCATATGTTGTGTTCATTGTGTCTATTGGCATCATTGTGTTTTTATCTGTTCAGTCACCTAGCCTTCCTTGCTTCATTAATAAATGTTCCTGTTTTTTATTGCTACACAGGATTGCGCCTTTTTGCTTTCTTCCATTTAATCAGGATAGGCATATCCTCATTAGGGCTGCAACCTGCTAGCTCATTTCACCTGAGTCAGTGCATTTATTAGTCACACATTTATTCCCTTATAATATTTCGTTTGTGTTAGTCCTATCGCTGATTTCTTTCTGATATATATATTATATATAATATAATTCTCACCTTCCTTATCTCAGTTTTAACACCCTTTCAGTGCCTTTCTGTTCTATATTCTTCCTTTTTGTTTCCCAATCCCTGTCTAAGTCGTAGATACCTTTGTATATCAGTATTGCTGACCTGAAGAAGAGAGGAAAACACTCGAAAGCTTTTCCTATGACATAAATTGTTAGTCCAAATAAAAAGGTATCACCTGATACTGAAGAACTAATTTATTCTGTACTATCGCAACTGGACTAACACCGCGATTTCCATTTTATATGCAGTTGTGTGAAAAAGAAAGTACACCCTCTTTGAATTCTATGGTTTTACATATCAGCAGGACATAATAACAACCATCTGTTCCTTAGCAGGTCTTAAAACTAGGTAAATACAACCTCAGATGAACAACAACACATAGAGACAATAGGAAAAACCTGGCGCTTACCTTAAGCTTAATATATAGGGTGTGCTTACAATGTGGCAGTAAGTTAGACCACGGCTTTTTAGCAGATGATTTGAGCCAGCATGAAGTTCCCCTCTGCTTCAACCCAAGGGAAGGGTTAATCCGGAACCCTTATAAAGATACAGAAACATACAAGCAATAGGGGAGCGTGGGATTAGAAAAACATATAAGAATAAAAAACAATAAAATTACTGTGGTTACAATAATGTTGCTGGGGGTTGGTGAGATTATTAAATACACTTACACGGCCATGTGCAAGCGGACACGGTAATATGGTCTCTTTAAGCAATTCCAGTCACTTCCAACAACAGGTTATGGTGGTTCAGAGGGTTTTGAAATAAATAAATATATAAATATATCTGTACTCACACGGCCAAGTGTGAGTCCTTGCAGGAAATTGGTAACTTTGGGGTTAAATTAACCCATCCGCATCTCCCCCCAGTGTAGACTCTTCTTTATTTGCAACCAGCATGGGGTTCTAACCCCGGTCTTGGGCATCAGATGGGGACTCTCCCCAGTGGTGGTATTAGGGGGGGGTAGTTGGAGAAAGTGAGGCACGTTGTCAGTGGGGTTTAAAACACATTTATTAGTTTAAAAGCAATTAATAAAACAGGGCTCACATACATACATAGAGGTTGGACCCCTGGCCTCCTCGTGCAGTCCAGGATACAGTTTAAGCAGCCGTTTTTGCTGATCACGCGTCCGTGATGCAGGAGAAAAAAACCTTTCCTCCTTGTCTGCAATTGCTGCTTGGTTGATCCGGCTACGGGAGCCACGTTGGGCCAAATTCAGCTGGAACTTAGAGCTACGCGTTTCGCCGAGTCATCGGCTTCCTCAGGCTCATATGCTGACGTAGAGGGGGTCTCTGAGTTTTATATAGACCCCCTGTGTAAGCAAAGTCTAATTGGGGCGGGCTGTGTTTAATAAAGCCCTAATTACAATGTTTTATTGATGAGATTTACATATTTAATGTTCTGTAGTCACATTACATTGTCTTTCAGAATTGGATTTAAACTAGAACAATCATGTATACTTAGATTAATAACCCTACCTATCAGGGGTTAATTTATGACTGCAGTAAAATACATGCTTCTTAATTCTTTTATGAGATAATTTTGTCTGAGCCTTATTAAATCTATTTTTAAACTTCACACACATTTCAACAATTTTATACAAATTCCATTAAAATTAACAAGTATTTTGGTCTTAAGACCTCCAATGGGGTCCATCTAATCATATGGCAGAGTTAGTCATATGGAGATTATAGCTCACAGTGTACTTGCTTCTTAAACCTGCACATTTTAAAAAATTACTCTCATGTAAATTTACAACTTCATACAAATTGGTAAAAACATTTTGGCTATCAAATTGCCCAAATCCTTTAATGTAAAAAGCAGATAACCCATCCCCGTCGGGGTTATACAGTAGTTAAAAACAATTATAAATGGATCATACGCAATATGTTCCATATTATAGATTAATCATTTTTCGATATTATAATATTCTAAACACACAAAACATTATAATCACTTTAAATCTAAAAACTATGAACTAAAAAACTAAAAAACTAAAAACAGGACTGACAACTCAAGAGAGAACTGGCGTTGAACAAAGAGAGAAAGAAAATCTAGAGAACTGAAGAGCAAAGGGAACTGTAAAAGAAGAAGGGGAGAGGGGGAATACAGTCAAACCCACATCGAATCCGATTTTCTTATGGTTCTAGATAGGTGATAAAAGGTTCCTCCTTCATAACTCTATATGGTTTAATGAATGCCTCAGTAGCCCAGTAAAATTTAATTAAAATTTTACAATTCAATTATTCAATTGCAACCAGCATGGGGTTCTAGCCCCGGTCTTGGGCATCAGATGGGGACTCTCCCCAGTGGTGGTAATAGGGGGGGGGTAGTTGGAAAAAGTGAGGCGCGTTGTCAGTGGGGTTTAAAAAACATTTAATAGTTTATAAACAATTGATAAAAAACAGGGCTCACATACATACATAGAGGTTGGACCCCTGGCCTCCTCGTGCAGTCCAGGATACAGTATAAGCAGCCGTTTGTGCCGATCACGCGTCCGTGAGGCAGGAGAAAAAACCTTTCCTCCTTGGCTACAATGGCTGCTTGGTCGATCCGGCTACGGGAGCCACGTTGGGCCAAATTCAGCTGGGACTTAGAGCTACACGTTTCGCCGAGTCATCGGCTTCCTCAGGCTCATATGCTGACGTAGGGGGGGTCTCTGAGTTTTATATAGACCCCCTGTGTAATCAAAGCCTGATTGGGACGGGCTGTATTTCATAAAGCCCTAATTACAATGTTTTTCTGTTGAGATTTGCATATTTAATGTTATGTAATCACACTGTATTATCTTTCAGAATTGGACTAAAACATTCATGTATACATAGATTAATAACCCTACCTATCAGGGGTTAATTTATGAGTGCAGTAAATCACATGCTTCTTAATTCTTTTGTAAGATAATTTGATCAGAGCCTCATTAGATCTATTTTTAAACTTCACACAGATTCACAATTTTATACAAATTCCATTAAAATTAACAAGTATTATGATTTAAGACCTCCAATGAGGTCCATCTAGTCATATGGCAGAATTGGTCATATGAAGATTACAGCTCACAGTGTATTTGCTTCTTAAATCTAAACATTTTGTGAATTACTCACATGTAAATTCACAACTACATACAAATTGGTTAAAACCTTTTGGCTGAAAATTGTCCAAATACTTTAATGTAAAAAGCAGATAACCCATCTCTGCCAGGGTTATGCAATAGTTAAAAACAATTATAAATGGATCATACGCAATATGTTCCATATTTTAAATTGATCCCTTTTCAATCTATTAGAAAAGTCAAATCACACAAAACATTATAATCACTTAAAATCTAAAAACTATGGACTAAAAAACTAAAAGCAGAACTGACAACTAAAGAGAGAACTGACGCTGAACCAAGGAGGAAAATCTAGAAAACTGAAGAGGAAAGGGAACTGTAAAAGAAGAAGGGGAGAGGGGGAGGTACAGTCAAACCCACATCTAATCCAATTTTAGATAAGGATAAAAGGTTCCTCCCTCACAACTCCGTATGGTTTAATGGATGCCTAAGTAAACCGTTAAAATTTAATTAAATGCGGCGATATCGAGGTCGACGTTGAGGCCTGAGGGGGACATGGATTTCAAGCGGTATATCCAAAACGTCTCCCTCTGACGTAAACGTCTCAATCTATCACCCCCCCTCCAGTTCTCAGGGACCACCTCTAATCCCCTATAAAGTAGTCCTGAGGGGTCCCCCCCATGTTTCTGGATAAAACTTCTTTTACAGTACAGTTCCCTTCTTTTACAGTTCCCTTTGCTCTTCAGTTCTCTAGATTTTCTTTCTCTCTTTGTTCAACGCCAGTTCTCTCTTGAGTTGTCAGTCCTGTTTTTAGTTTTTTAGTTTTTTAGTTCATAGTTTTTAGATTTAAAGTGATTATAATGTTTTGTGTGTTTAGACTATTCTAATATCGAAAAATGATTAATCTATAATATGGAACATATTGCGTATGATCCATTTATAATTGTTTTTAACTACTGTATAACCCCGACGGGGATGGGTTATCTGCTTTTTACATTAAAGGATTTGGGCAATTTGATAGCCAAAATGTTTTTACCAATTTGTATGAAGTTGTAAATTTACATGAGAGTAATTTTTTAAAATGTGCAGGTTTAAGAAGCAAGTACACTGTGAGCTATAATCTCCATATGACTAACTCTGCCATATGATTAGATGGACCCCATTGGAGGACTTAAGACCAAAATACTTGTTAATTTTAATGGAATTTGTATAAAATTGTTGAAATGTGTGTGAAGTTTAAAAATAGATTTAATAAGGCTCAGACAAAATTATCTCATAAAAGAATTAAGAAGCATGTATTTTACTGCAGTCATAAATTAACCCCTGATAGGTAGGGTTATTAATCTAAGTATACATGATTGTTCTAGTTTAAATCCAATTCTGAAAGACAATGTAATGTGACTACAGAACATTAAATATGTAAATCTCATCAATAAAACATTGTAATTAGGGCTTTATTAAACACAGCCCGCCCCAATTAGACTTTGCTTACACAGGGGGTCTATATAAAACTCAGAGACCCCCTCTACGTCAGCATATGAGCCTGAGGAAGCCGATGACTCGGCGAAACGCGTAGCTCTAAGTTCCAGCTGAATTTGGCCCAACGTGGCTCCCGTAGCCGGATCAACCAAGCAGCAATTGCAGACAAGGAGGAAAGGTTTTTTTCTCCTGCATCACGGACGCGTGATCGGCAAAAACGGCTGCTTAAACTGTAGCCTGGACTGCACGAGGAGGCCAGGGGTCCAACCTCTATGTATGTATGTGAGCCCTGTTTTATTAATTGCTTTTAAACTAATAAATGTGTTTTAAACCCCACTGACAACGTGCCTCACTTTCTCCAACTACCCCCCCCCCCTAATACCACCATTGGGGAGAGTCCCCATCTGATGCCCAAGACCGGGGTTAGAACCCCATGCTGGTTGCAAATAAAGAAGAGTCTACACTGGGGGGAGATGCGGATGGGTTAATTTAACCCCAAAGTTACCAATTTCCTGCAAGGACTCACACTTGGCCGTGTGAGTACAGATATATTTATATATTTATTTATTTCAAAACCCTCTGAACCACCATAACCTGTTGTTGGAAGTGACTGGAATTGCTTAAAGAGACCATATTACCGTGTCCGCTAGCACATGGCCGTGTAAGTGTATTTAATAATCTCACCAACCCCCAGCAACATTATTGTAACCACAGTAATTTTATTGTTTTTTATTCTTATATGTTTTTCTAATCCCATGCTCGCCTATTGCTTGTATGTTTCTGAACAACAACACATGACATATTACACCGTGTCATGATTTATTTATCAAAAATAAAGCCAAAATTGAGAAGCTATGTGTGAAAAACTAAGTATAACCTAACTGCTTCCATAGGAATTAAGATGCTAAGTAGAAGACAGGTGCTGCTAATCAAATGCCCTTGATTAATTGATCATCAGCAAGTGTGACAACCTCTATAAAAGCTGAAGTTTTAGCAGTTTGTGGTCTGGAGCATTCTTTGTGTGTTAATACTATGCCAAGGAGGAAAGACATCAGCAATGATCTTAGAGAAGCAATTGTTGCTGCCCATCAATCTGGGAAGGGTTATAAGGCCATTTCCAAACAATTTCAAGTCCATCATTCTACAGTGAGAAAGATTATTCAAAAGTGGAAAACATTCAAGCCAGTTGCCAATCTTCCCAGGAGTGCACGTCCCAGCAAATTCACCCCAAGGTCAGACCGTGCAATGCTCAGAGAAATTGCAAAAAAATCCAAGAGTTACATCTCAGACTCTACAGGCCTCAGTTAGCATGTTAAATGTTAAAGTTCATGACAGTACAATTAGAAAAAGACTGAACAAGTATGGTTTGTTTGAAAGGGTTGCCAGGAGAAAGCCTCCTCTCTAAAAAGAACATGGCAGCACGGCTTAGGTTTGCAAAGTTACATCTGATCAAACCACAGGACTTCTGGAACAATGTCCTTTGGACAGACAAGACCAAAGTGGAGATGTTTGGCCATAATGCACAGCGCCACGTTTGGCGAAAACCAAACACATCATATCAGCACAAACACCTCATACCAACTGTCAAGCACAGTGGTGGGGGGGTGATGTTTGGGCTGGTTTTGCAGCCACAGGACCTGGGAACCTTGCAGTCATTGAGTCGACCATGAACTGCTCTGTATACCAAAGTATTCTAGAGTCAAATGTGAGGCCATCTGTCCAACAGCTAAAGCTTGGCCAAAATTGGGTCATGCAACACGACAATGATCCCAAGCACACCAGCAAATCTACAACAGAATGGCTGAAATGGAAAAGAATCAAGTTGTTGCAATTGGCCAGTCAACGTGCAGACCTCAACCTGATTGAAATTCTGTGGCTGTACCTTTAGAGAGCTGTGCATAAACAAATGCCCACTAACCTCAATGAACTGAAGCAACGTTGTAAAGAAGAGTGGGCCAAAATTCCTCCACAACGATGTGAGAGACTGATAAAGTCATACAGAAAACGATTAATTCAATTATTGCTGCTAAAGGTTATTCCACAAGCTATTGAATCATAAGGTATACTTATTTTTTCACACATGGCTTCTCCATTTTGGCTTTATTTTTGTTAATTAAATCATGACACAGTGTAATATGTCATGTGTTGTTGTTCATCTGAGGTTGTATTTACCTAATTTTAAGACCTGCTAAGGAAAAGATGATTGTTATTATGTCCTGATATGTAAAACCATATAATTCAAAGAGGGTGTACTTTCTTTTTCACACAACTGCATATAAAACGGAAATCGCCGTGTTAGTCCAGTTGCGATAGTGCAGAATAAATTATTTCTTCAGTATCAGGTGATACCTTTTTATTTGGACTAACAATTTATGTCATAGGAAAAGCTTTCGAGTGTTTTCCTCTCTTCTTCAGGTCAAGCAATACTGATATACAAAGGTATCTACGACTTAGACAGGGATTGGGAAATAAAAAGGAAGAATATAGAACAGAAAGGCACTGAAAGGGTGTTAAAACTGAGATAAGGAAGGTGAGAATTAGGGATGGGTGGCTGTACATCCACAGCAGCACAGAGGGGGAGAGGATGCAGGGGGGGAGGCACAATGGCAGGGAGGACCATTACAATAAATTATGATAGTGTGTGAGAAACCATGTCTGCATTAAGTCCACTTGTTTTGGTGTCAAAGTGTCTTATCATTCTGAGCTCAAATGTTTTCCGTTCTTGGGTGCTTTTGAACATTCCATTGATGATTTTGATTTTTAAATCATTTAAGGAATGTTCTGGCTGTGAGAAATGATGTCCCACTGGTGAGCAGTATCTTCCTTATTCATTGGTGGAGTATAGAGTGACTGTGCATATTCATTCTTGCTTGAAATTTTTGGCTGGTTTCCCCAATGTAGCATCTTCGGTCACATTTGTCGCACTGAATCATATAAACCATGTTCCTGGATGTGCAGCTGTGTGATCCTAACACTCAATGTTAAAGGATCATACATATACAGTTAGGTCCGGAAATAATTGGACACTGATACAAGTTTTGTTATTTCGGCTGTGTACCAAAATAAATTCAAGTTACAGTTAAATAATGAATATGGGCTTAAAGTGCAGTCTATCAGCTTTAATATGAGGGTATTCACATTCAAATTGGAGGAAGGGTTTAGGAATTACATCTCTAATATGTAGCCCCCTCTTTTTCAAGTGACTAAAGTAATTGGACAATTGACTCAAAAGCTGTTTCATGTACAGGTGTGTGGGTTATTTCTTCGTTATTTCAATATCAATTAAGCAGGTAAGAGGTTTGGAGTTGATTCCAGGTGTGGCATTCCCATTTGGAAGCTGTTGCTGTGAACCCACAACATGCGGTCAAAGGAGCTCTCAATGCAAGTGAAACAGGGCATCCTTAGGCTGCAAAAAAAAAGAAAATCCATCAGAGAGATAGCAGGAACATTAGGAGTGGCCAAATCAACAGATTGGTACATTCTGAGAAAAAAAGAACGCACTGGTGAGCTCTGCAATACAAAAAGGCCTGGACGTCCACGGAAGACAACAGTGGTGGATGATCGTAGGATCCTTTCCATGGTAAAGAAAACCCCCTTCACAACATCCAGCCAAGTGAAGAACACTCTCCAGAAGGTAGGCATTTCATTATCCAAGTCTACCATAAAGAGAAGACTTCACAAGAGCAAATAAAGAGGGTTCACCACAAGGTGCAAACCATTCATAAGCCTCAAGAATAGAAAGGCCAGATTAGACTTTGCCAAACAATATCTAAAAAAGCCAGCCCAGTTCTGGAACACCATTCTTTGGACAGATGAAACTAAGATCAACCTGTACCAGAATGATGGGAAGAAAAAAGTATGGAGAAGGCTTGGAACGGCTCATGATCCGAAGCATACCACATCATCTGTAAAACACGGTGGAGGCAGTGTGATGGCATGGGCATGCATGGCTTACTATGGCACTGGGTCACTATGATGATGTGACAGAAGACAGAAGCAGCCGGATGAATTCTGAAGTGTATAGGGATATATTGTCTGCTCAGATTCAGACAAATTCAGTGAAGTTGATTGGACGGCGCTTCACTTTACAGATGGGCAATGACCCAAAACATACTGTGAAAGCAACCCGGGAGTTTTTTAAGGCAAAGAAGTGGAATAGAGAGGGGGGGTTCCCTGCTCAGCTAGGTAAATTAACTTACTAGAGAGGTGCTATTATGGAAGGAAAATGTACAGTGGTAATGGAGAGAAAGAAGCCTTAATTGATGCACACTACTCTACTAAATCAAAACAAATAATTTTTATTAGAATAAACGTAAAACACAAACACATCTATTTAAAACCTAAAAGGAGCGCTTCTGGTGGCCTAACTTTGAAGGCTACCCTCTAATCCAAATTTATTTCGTGTAATCACCATACAAAGCCTAGTATGCAGAGTAAATCTTAGTGACAAGCTTGAATATATAGGCTTCTATCCAAAAGTTAGGACATGGATAGAAATGTTAGCACGGTGTAGTGTCAGAAATGCCTCAAATGTAACCATACATAGGACTATAAATACACCTTGGTAAATCCTAAGTGTTACTTCAAGTAAATACTCTGAGGTAACAGTGACCAACCTGAGAGGTTTTCAAAGTACTTATGACATTCAGAAAATCTAGCTTTGCTAAACTGAATGATCCAGTGACTGTATGATCTGGGGTGTACACTCAGACCCACATTCAATCAATTGCCTAGGCTTGGATGATTGATACTATGTATCTGTGATGCCAATAATTGGGTCTAGTGGAGATAGCCCCTGGTGTTATGCAGAGAGATGCTTGCTATCTTCTAGGGCACACATGTCCTGAGTGGTAAACAAATATGAAGGCTGAGAGCTAGAGATGTACAAATGTACAGGCGCTCTATAGTGTAATTTAAGGTCAGCTGCTGAGTTTGTATGTGGTTGTGGTTATCCCTTATTTAGAGAAGCAATCAATATATACCATACACACAAACTGCAGACCATTCATAAGCTGCTACTGCCAGCGTGTCATTCCCCTTGATAAACTCAAACTTTAACTGATTGAGTGTGGCTTGCAATAATCAGAACCACATACAGGTTGACAGAGATAATACTCCGTGTGCATGCCGAATAATCACTGCATGCAGTTTGGGATTACCGCACCTGGGAGCCACTGCTGTGTGTAGCTATATGCAAGCTTCTTCCTGATAGAGACACTGAGTGCTAGGCATGTACAAACGCTGGTTGGTGATTGCTGCAACACAGGTGACACTACCATAGCCCTCACTCTAGCTAGTTGGATCCACGTATGGCCCACATCTTGATTATCTGTAGCTTTGACCTAACACCGTGCTAATCGAAGAGAGACCAAACAACTGTATGTTGGTCGCGCTACTGACGTCACTCTGACGTCATCCCGACGTGCGTTTCGTTCCTGTAACACGGAACGTCTTCGGGGGTGGGAAGTTCCCTGCAGAGGCCAGCTTTTTATTACCCGCGGTCGTCATGGTGATCCCACTTGCGTCGTCAGGTGGGAGTTAAAACGCCGCCCGGCGCGAGGCTCACAGCCAATCCGCATTAAGGTAAACACACTGGCACTTTCTTTTGGTCAGAGATACCCTCATAATTAAGAACTTGGTAAGTACCAAACAATTTTTAAAAGGTTAAAAAGCTAATGACTTCTCTTAGTGTTACACTGATTGGTGCTAGATATTATAGCACATGTAGCAAACTCTTCGCTGCATATCAGTACTGTAAAATTTCATTACAAATAGTTAGTTATTGGGTTTGAATTAAATAATTCAAAAGGGGAAATCACAGTGGCACCAACTGCTATGGTCTAACTGAGTTTGGTAAATCAGTCATAATGTCCTAATGTACTGGGAGCTCAGAACCCTGCATGATGGTGTAATTTATTGTGGGCACCTCATAAATGCTTTATTATAGAAACGCTGAGAAGTTAAAAATTTTATTTAATCCATTTGGGGAATGTGTTCCCAACATGAAAATCCCCCTCGCTTCCTTTCTTAATAGGGCATTTTCTTGGTCCCCCTCACGGAGTCCCAGTGTGACATGCTCAATGCCTTGAAAGTGGACACGTGGTATCTCCTTGATGTAATAAATTCACGTGTCGCGCTAGAGGTGTGTCTGTGTTGTTCCTAATGGTGCTCGCGTGCTCTAATATGCGGCGACGCAGATGGCGCGATGTCTTGCCAACATACATCATTCTGCATTTACAGCTGGCTAGGTAAACTACTCCACAAGTTTTACAATGAAATATTTTTTTAATTGTGTATGTTTTGGTGCACTGTAATTTTGAAAAATGTTGTTAGGATTAATGAACCTGCAGGCTTTGAAGGCACCACATTGAAAGGTGCCTACTGTGGTGTTAGTCAGCCATGTTGTTGTCGTTGGTGTTTTATAGTGGCTGTGAACCAAAGAATTTGACAGATTTCTCGGTCTTCTGTAAGTAATGGAGGGAGTGTCATGAAGCACTTCTTTATATATCTCATCCTCCAGGAGACTATGCCAGTGCTTATTGATTACTCGTTTGACTTCCCTCCATTGTTTACTGTATGTGCCAATGATTCTAAGGCCTGGGACATAGTACAGTAGCCCGTGCTGAGCCGCGCTGAGCAGATGCACTTACCCCCTGCATCTGTCATCAGCGCTGCTTTAGCAGCCGCTTCCACACACTTCCACATGCGTGCGGATGCTCAGATATTTTGAGGAGACAGGCAAATTAAAAATTTGCTGCCCAGGGGAGCGAAGGAGCGGTCACGTGACCGCTCACATCCAATGGGAGTGAGGGACTAGCCCCGCCTCCCGCCATGCCTCCGTTCCGCCGCCGCCACACCTTCGCCCCGTCTCCACCCCGCCTCCAAAGCGTGCTCACTGCCTTACCTGCCAGGACCCAAAAAAGCTCCAGTTTGAGCAGGCGAGGCAGAGCAGGAGCGCGGATCAGCGCGGCCCGAGACACCATGCCTGAGGCCTAATTGGGCTAGATTGACTCTGTTTGCTTTCTTATTTGCCATACAGTAAAGTATTTCTGTCAGATTGCTTTGCACGCTTGTAGCCTTGTTGACACAGGTTTTACTGTACCCTCTACTCAGGAATATTTTGCTCATTACATCAGAATGTTTTTCAAAGTCTTCTGGTCTAGAGCAATTTCTCTTGACCCTTAAGAACTGACCAACAGGGATTCCCTCTATTTGTGGTTTTGGGTGATGGCTCAAGAAAAGCAGTAAGTTATTAGTGGCCGTGGCCTTTGTATGAACCGTAGATTGTAGCATGCCTTGTTCATCTTTGAAAATTTCCAAGTCCAGGAAAGATATCCTGTCTTGGTTGATTTCACTAGTTAATTGTAGATTATGGTCATTTTTGTTCATTGCCCTGACAAAGCTATTGAACTCCTCCACTGTTCCACTCCACAGACACAGCACGTCGTCAATGTAGCTCGACCACAGTTCGACGTGCTGTTTATGTGTGTGCATTTCTGGAATGAAAACTTTAGTCTCCTTCCACCACCCAAGATAGATATTTGTTTCCCACTTAGAACATACGCGCCCTAGCAGATAGCAAGCATCTCTCTGCATAATACCAGGGGCTATCTCTACTTTACCCAATTATTGGCATCACAGATACATAGTGTCAATCATCCAAGCCTAGGCAATTGATTGAATGTGGGTCTGAGTGTACAACCCAGATCATACAGTCACTGGGTCGTTCAATTTAGCAAAGCTATATTTTCTGACTGTCATAAGTACTTTGATAACCTCTCAGGTTGGTCACTGTTACCTCAGAGTATTTACTTGAAGTAACACTTAGGAGTTACCAAGGTGTATTTATAGTCCTATGTATGGTTACATTTGAGGCATTTCTGACACTACACCGTGCTAACATTTCCATCGAAGTCCTAACTTTTGGATAGAAGCCTATATATTCAAGCTTGTCACTAAGATTTACTCTGCATACTAGGCTTTGTATGGTGATTACACGAAACAACATTTGGATTAGAGCGTAGCCTTCAAAGTTAGGCCACCAGAAGCGCTCCTTTAAGGTTTTAAATAGATGTGTTTGTGTTTTACGTTTATTCTAATAAAAATTATTTATTTTGATTTAGTAGATTAGTGTGCATCAATTAGGGCTTCTTTCTCTCCATTACCAAAGAAGTGGAATATTCTGCAATGGCCGAGTCAATCACCTGATCTCAACCCGATCGAGCCTGCATTTCACTTGCTGAAGACAAAACTTAAGGCAGAAAGACCCACAAACAAACAACAACTGAAGACAGCTGCAGTAAAGGCATGGCAAAGCATCACAAAGGAGGAACCCCAGCGTTTGGTGATGTCCATGTGTTCCAGACTTCAAGCAGTCATTGCCTGCAAAGGATTCTCGACAAAGTATTCAAAATGAAAATTTTATTTATGATTGTGTTAATTTGTCCAATTACATTTGAGCCCCTGAAATAAGGGGACTGTGTATGAAAATGGTTGCAATTCCTAAACGTTTCATACGATATTTTTGTTCAATCCCTTGAAATAAAGCTGAAAGTCTGCCCTTCTATTGCATCTCGGTTGTTTCATTTCAAATTCATTGTGGTGGCGTACAGAGTCAAAATTATGAAAATTGTGTCAGTGTCCAATTATTTCCTGACCTAACTGTATATACATATAACATGGTATGTTCCATAGTACCTATCTTTCCCCACATAGTTTATCTGATATGTAAGTCCTGTTAAGTTCCAGGCAGTAGCGGGTTAATCTATGGGCCAGTGAACCCCCCCTTCTGCTTCCCTTGAAAGTGAAGGAAGGATGGAAGATTGTGACTCATGGCCTGTGCACAGCCCTTTGGAGGTGGCACTTCCAGAGTTTTACAAGGGGAGTAGCTAAAAGTTAGTGTCTGATTCTGGTCCCCAAGAAGAGGGGGAGGCTGTCAGTCTTCCCCATCAGGGGAAAACAGGACCACTCTAGAGACCATCAAGACCAGAGCCCCACACTATCTGGGCAGCCCCATCTAGAGGTCATGGGATCTCAGAGATACTATGCTGCCATGAAGAGCTGTTACAGCAATCACCACAATAAATCCAATTCAAATATACAGTACCTCTGCCTGGTGTCAGTTCCTGGGCAGAAGGGGTAAGGAGTGTAGTGATGGGGGATGACACCCACGCACTGTGGGTTCAATCACAGCTGGAGGCGCTGAAACCAACCAATAAGAAGAACCCAGAGATCTGTCTAAGCCTGTCCTGCTCCTGTCTCATTACCAACTAGCAGGCAACTCAGTACTCCTGCAGCCTCCAGGTATAGCACCACACACCTGGTAATACGCCCCAGCACTGGTCCCTATGTGCTGCTGAGATTGCTAGATGGGTATCTGGGCAGGCTTTTAAGTGCAGGAAGTGGCCAGGGCCCCTGATGGTAAAATACCAGGGACCCTTGGGCACTCATAGTCCACCTTTGAGACAGAGGGCCAGGGGTGGGAACAAGGGCCACAGTTCCACATTGTGTCTCTGACTTATTTGGGAAAACATTAGGAGTCTCTTGTCAGGGTAGACTCCTGACCCGCTGGGCAACAGGCTGTCTATAACATAACTCATCATGGGCGTATAGACTACACTAGAATAACATGGAGGAGGAGGTCTAGCAATTCTCAGGCCCCACCATTGTATTAGTCTATGGAAACCTAAGTGTGAACCGGTAAACCATACTACTGGGTTTTGCCGGAGGCATTACAACTTTACAATCTTATAATGATACAGTTTTAATGGGCCAACCCAGGCCCCCGAGCCCGCACACCGCCCCCCCCCTCTCCAAATGGACTGGGGAGATGGGAGGGTAAGCTGAGGGCAAAAGCCGACCTGCCTCCAACGCTCTCCTATCGCTATCCAACAAAGTTTTTTTTCTCATTACTTTTAAAGTAACAGTGATTTTTTATAAAGAACATTAGAACATAATAACCCCCAAAAATAAACGCAACCTCTTGTTAGAAAACATTATAACACAACACAATAACTGCAAAACCTAGAACCTAGAAACCTTAGTGATCTCAGGCGAGCCTGAATGCAGATGATCCAGAGTCCCTTCCATGTCGCCGCTCTCAGAATTTTGTCCATTCTTGACCATAAGAGCCTCGAAGGGTGTGGATTCCCTCAAACTTTACATTGTCCTGAGCATATGTCTGGGGGATAGAGGAATAGGAAAAGGAAGTTTGCAGAAAGGGACAGGTACAGGGCTAGCTGTTAGTAGGATGAATGTTGAAGTTTTTTTGTTGGTACACCAAAAAATGGTATTGTGAATTGAACATTAACATCATTTTAACTTGTTACAAAATGTTGTTATCACTTTTTTTTTTAATACAGTAGGTAAATAATTAAGTAGAAAGATAGGCATAGAAAATAGAGAAGAAGTAAATATATTGCAGTCACCATTTCTGAAGTTTCTTTCTAATTTTTCACCATAGATAACATCCAATTTTTTTTGCATCTTTTGAAAGAAAAAGAAAAGTTGATATCATTTCCTTTTCTACATCAGTAGACATGCTCATATCATCCTAATTTACCTGCATTTTAAGTATTTTATTGATATCTCTCATTGATGCGCAAAGTTATTGTAGACCTATATGAACATATATACGTGATATACGTATTTTCTTCAGATTTCATGAAAATACAAGAATGTCTTGACATTTCAAAATAAGAAATAGGCAGCAGTTGATATTTGAACAATAACTGTATACAAGTTGTACTTTGAAATGCAATTACTGCTATAAGATTTTTAGCTCAATATTTATTTCTAAGTTCTACATTTATGTACAGAGTTAAAATGAACTGTGCACAAAGTTGCAAGCGATGACCTAGTTGACTCAAATTAGGATTTGATGTCTACTGTTTGCTGGATATATTTGAATGCTCATACTGTACCTACTTTTTTGTATTCTGAATATATATTTAAAGTAACAACAAATAAGCATCCTTTCATTTTAAAACAGTTGACTTTTATAGCATATATTTATAATAATATGCTTAATATGATTATGTAACATATTGAAGTGAACATACTGTAACAATATGTTATCATCATAAAGTGCCAGCCCATATCTAGTTGTATTCATTTTACACAGTTTTTTAAAATGTTTCTTGACTTGACTTGACTTGACAATATGCAAAAATGTAACATCTGCCACAACTTCTTCAGAAATATTATGCAAAATGACATCACAGTTTGCAACGATAATAACAAGATTAATAAAAAAATGTAGTGAGCTATAGTTTATCTGAAAAATTGTGCAAAATGCTGCAGTGAAATACATATATTTCAGCAGAGTTTCTTATTTTAAAGGCGCAACATGGAAAACATTTCATAATCTCGACTCAGTGATTTCCATAAAACCAATAACAAGTTGTACTGTATGAGTTTTGAGAGAAGAGATTCTCATGTTGATACCATTTTTTACCCACAATATATTTATCCTCCTTGTGAGCAGGCCTGCAGCGCATAGCCCCGCATTTACAGTAAAACACATATTAGAATTGATAAGAAGCATAAACTACCTAAATAAGGAGTCCACTTCACCATACATTTAAAACTGCTGAATATCAGAAATATACTGTAAAATTCCTACTGTAATATAAGGAAGAATTTAATTATTTCTACCAGAAGTGTAGACTAGTGAAAACAAAAGAATTACAAAATTATCTCTTTCTACCAGAAATGTATTTTTAGACATATATTACAGTACTTTATTCAAGACAATGGTTCAAGCATTTATGTGAAATGCATATACAATATGTTGTGTGAAATTCTAATTGCATCAGTATTAATGTTTTTTGTGGTGACAAGGTTGTTTACATATCTTACCCCCAATCCCACTGTCATTAGAGATGAAAATGTATTGTAGTGTGTTCACTAACATCTGTAGTGGAAGCATTGTATGCTAAGAGATAATAGAGAAAGGCATGGTTGCTGATCTGTATGAGATATGTGAATGTGCTAACATGTGGTATTTTTATTTTCACACTACAGTGCGTGTTTTTGTCACTGTTTTACTCATCATAACGTATTTGTGTCTGGTTCTAACATTTTCTCAAATCATTTTTTTTTTTTTACATATTTGTGAAAGTGTTTGTGAAGATTTATATACAAAAATGTTCACTATTTCCCCATGAGAGAGACAGTGACAAAGAGGAATAGAGATGATTGATACTCACTTGCTCAGCAAGCATGTTAAATGTGAAATTACAACCACTGGCTGCCTGCAAACATTTTGACTTAGGCAGCCCTCTATGAGTAGATTCCATTTCCCATTAATAGCCACAACACCACCTCTTAATACCAACTTAAATTCCTATGCTCGACTATTTCCAATCCGAGTTCTTAAAATTCTGCGATACCCATGCTCCACTACGCAAAATAAGGGTACGGGGGGCCCACCTTCCAAGGGTTACACCTGACCTTATAGCACTCTACCAGTTCAGGGATGCCTTGTGGAAAAGCTACAAAGTAACTGGCACTACCAAGGATCTCAATCACTACAGATGCATGCGGAACATGTGCACAAGGCAAACAAGGCATGCAAAAGCACAATATTACTCTGATAATCTCCACCAGAATACATCAAACCAGCTAACTTCTGGAAGGTTATCAACCATATATTCCAGCCTCCTAACCATCAACAAACAAGTAATATCACTAAGGGGGATATTACTCTGACAAACCCCACTGACATCGCAAATGCATTCAATGATTACTTTGTGGGGTGTGCCACTAACTTATTAGCGAAACGCAGCACAAACCCCAAATATGAATCTCATCCTGGGAGTATCCCTACAGTCCCACCCCCTCCCAACACTGCCCACAATTTTCAATTTGGCCCAGTATCTGAAGAGGAGATTATACAAGCACTCCTCAAACTAAAACTAAGCAGCCAATGTGGACCCGACTTACTACAATCTAGGTTCCTACGACTTGGTGCCCCAGCCATTGCCAAACCAATTGCGTCCATAGTCATCTCTATCCTGTCTGCAGGCCATATCCCTAAGACCTGGAAAACTGCCAGAGTTGTCCCAATCTTCAAAAGTGGGGACAAAAATACTGTCTCAAACTACAGGCCAATCTCACTTCTCCCAATTCTATCCAAAGTCATGGAAAAATGTGTCCACTCCCAATTAAGCGATTTCTACACCAAGACAAATTTCCCTAGCCAATTCCAATCTGGATTTCGCCCCAAACACTCCACAGTAACTACCCTGCTAAAAGTTTGCAATGAAATCCAGTGTGGAATGGAACGGGGACAACTCACTGGTGCAGTATTCCTAGATTTTGCAAAGGCTTTTGACACAGTCGATCATGCTATCCTGCTTAACAAACTCCAGAGCTCTGGAATAGGGAAACATGCTTTAAACTGGTTTCAGTCCTACCTATCAGGAAGATCCCAACATGTGTCCATTTCAGGCTCTAACTCCAACCCCCTGGATATCACCTGTGGTGTCCCGCAAGGCTCTGTTCTGGGGCCCCTACTCTTCTCAGTGTTCATTAATGATCTCCCCACAGCTTGTAAGGAAGCCTCAATACACATGTATGCAGATGACACAATCCTATATGCACACAGTCATAGCCTCTCTGACCTTCAACACATACTTCAGTCTGACTTTTTGAGACTCGAAAACTGGATTTCCCAAAACAAACTGTTTTTAAACACTGACAAGACTGTAACAATGGTATTTGCCACCAAGACTAAATTTGTAAAGCTTCCAGTGACTGAGCTCCTGATTCGAACCAACGCTAACACCACCCTAACACCTGTCACTAGTTTTAAATACCTGGGCTTATGGTTTGACTCCCACTTAACATTCGGGATGCACATTGATACCCTGACAACCAAGACCTATGCCAAACTAGGGGTACTTTACAGGAACAAATCCTCCCTAAGTCTCCTGGTCAGAAAGCATATCGCACAGCAGATGCTAATGCCAATTATTGACTATGGAGACATAGTATATGGCTCGGCTCCTCAAACCCACCTTAGCAAACTTGACACCCTTTACAATTCAATTTGTCATTTTGTTCTCCAATGCAACTACAACACACATCACTGTGAAATGCTCAAAGAACTAGATTGGTCAACACTAGAGTCTAGGCGCAAAGTTCACCTTTCCTGTCTTGCCTTTAAATTCTTCATGGGCAAGCTACCCAGCTACCGGAACAAGCTCCTCACCCCTACCACCTGCAGCACTTATCACCTGAGATCAGACTCCAAAAGACTATTCATGGTCTCAAGGCTCAACAAAGTATCCGGACGTTCCTCCTTCTCCTTCCGTGCACCCCAAAACTGGAACAACCTACCAGAGACTCTCACATCCACCACCAGTTTATGTTCTTTCAAATCTAAGGCTGTCTCAAATTTTAACCTGGTCTGTAACTGTTTCATACGCTCATAATATACATTTTCTTTAACTGTGCACGCAATGTCTTGTATATAATGTATACCCTGTTCATTTATGTTACTGTACTTGTAACCATGTACTATTTGTTTTACTCTGTGCCCAGGACATACTTGAAAACGAGAGGTAACTCTCAATGTATTACTTCCTGGTAAAATATTTTATAAATAAATAAAATAAATATAGGGTAATGATGTATATGTGTCTGTGTCCTACTTATACGGTAGTTTTTAGTAAAGAATTTCAAACACATTTGCCAAAGAGGATCTAAAAGGATGGTACCAGCAGAATCTCCTCCTCATTCTTGTCTCTTTCTCACCCTCTCTATGCCTCTTCTTCTCCTTACTCCCAGGCCTAATCCACATTGCTATCTCCTTGGCCTTCTCCTCCTCATCCCTCCTCTTTGTAAAGAAAGGGGTAAGAGTGAAAAAATAAAATTTAAGGAGAAAAGGATTGGGCAACACAGATGGAAATGGCATTGGATCATTCCCTGTTGAACATTGGCACTTTGCATAATTTTTAAATGTTTTAAATTTCAAGCATCTTTTGCTTGGATCAGCTAACATTTTGTTACTATTGCGACTTCCACAAATGCTAGAACAAAAATTGCTTTCATTTAAGTTTTTGGAAAAATGCTATATCTAAAAAAAAAAAAAAGGGTGTGTGTGCCAAGCAAGCGCAATTTAAGTGCCACTTCTTTGTCTTTTGTCACACAAATTGTATTTATAATGTTTTTAATTAAAAATCAAAACACAATTTCAGTGACAAAACACAAAGAAGTGTGACTTAGAATGCATGTGCTCGGCACTAATATATTTATATTAACTGTGAATTCCGCGTGCGTACGACTCTGCGTGTATGTGTGTGTGAGACTCTGTGTGTATGTGTGTGTATGTGTGTGTGTGAGACTGAGTGTATGTATGGGCATGTGCGTGTGTGTGTGACGCTGCGTGTACTGTATGTGTGTGACTCTGCGTGTATGTGTGTATGACTCTGCGTGTACTGTATGTGTGTGACTGCGTGTATGTGTGTGTGACTCTGCGTGACTCTTCGTGTATGTGTGTTGTGATACCATCACTGTCCTCTAGGGGCTGGAACAGTGAAGTAAATGTGGTTTCCAGTCCACAGAGTGTTAATTCCTCAAAGAGAAGCCAGCAGCAGCTGCTAACTAATGGAGTTAATAAGCCTGTCTGAATAAGGAAGTGTTTTAAAAGACACAGGAAGCTGCCAGACGGAGAGAGACTGGTTTCCCCAAAGAAGGGGGGGGGGGATAGAAGTGCTCCCAAACTGTGGAAACTGGTACAGGGGAGAGTTTCTCTGGGCTCATGTGGGGCCGAGTTCCCCTAAGAGGGATAGGACGACAAGGCTGTGCTGAAGCAGGCACGTCTGCTCCGGAGGTCTTACAAACAGATAAGCAAAAAAAAAACTTTGTTATTGCCGTGTGCAAAGACTGTGTAGATTGTTGCATATGTCAGGGCATGTTTTGATGGTGGGAACCAGCATAGCTGGCCATCTAACTAGTGAGGCAACATCTATGGTGTTAGCATAGGTGGTTATTTTCTATTATTTGGGTTTTCTTAAAGGGATGGCGGGCCTGTTGCAATATGATTGAATCCCTGTAAATAAACCCCTGCATAGAAAATACAATGATTCCGGCCTTAAATTGGGATACAAGAGACTGCAATGTGGTGTCGGCATCACAATGTGTGTGACTGTGTGTGCATGTATGTGACTGGGTGTACGTGTGACTGTGCGTGCGTGTGTGTCAAACAGTGTGTGTGCGTCAGTGTATTTGTATGTCAGTCAGTGTGTGTGTATGTCAGTGTGTGTGTGTGTGTGTGTGTGTGTGTGTGTGTGTGTGTGTGTGTGTGTGTGTGTGTGTGTGTGTGTGTGTGTGTGTGTGTGTCAATGTGTGTGTCAGTATGGGTGTCTGTCTCCCTGTGTGTGTCTCCCTGTGTGTTTATGTTATTATCGGGGTCCTGTCCCCCTTCTCTCCTGACTACTCTCAACCCCGAGCAACCCCCCGGCCCCCTCCCCCCCTGTGGAGGTACAGAGACACACGGGGGGTGCTGGAGCAGCCCCCACCCTTTCTCCCGGTGGAGCGGAGAGGGTGTGCATGGGGGGGGGGGGTGTTCATTGGCGGCTCACGGTGGGGGGGTTTGGCGGATGTTTACGGGGGGATGTGCTCAGCGGTGGCTAACTGTCTGTGGCACATGGGGGGGGAGGGTTTGCTCAGTGCTTACGGGGGGCGTGAGGGCTTGCTCTGTGGCCTATGCAAGTGGAAAACCAACGGTCACTTCCCTCGCGCTTCAATGGTCTCCCGTAACTATGGTGACTGATCTGCCTTGTGGCCTCCACCACCCTCACACCGCTGTAGCCCGAGTCCCATGCAGGGCTCTCCCCCGATTGAGGTACAGGGACAAGGGGGTGTTTGGCGGCTAACTTGGGGGGGTGTTCGGATGCTGACTGGGGGGTGGGTGTTCAGGGGATGCGTGGTGTGTGTGTGTCTGCCTTCCTCCTCTCGCTGCCTTCCTCCTCTCTGGTGATTACTGCTGGCAGCTGGCAACACTGACGGCCTCATCTGCCAGCAGTGACATCACTTCTGTCACCACTGAATTCTCGATAAAACATAATACCTTTGATACCAATCATCAAGATATTTGCCCCTCTCTACATGTTTATACAGTTATACACGTACTGCTTGTGATGTCCAGTCCTGTAAATTATTGTATGTTAGCACTCTCCTGCCGAAAATCTTTCTCACACTGCCCCACAACTCTTGAATGCCCATCCCCTGAATATTCTACTTGGACCTACTAGGAAACACACCTCTATAACAAACATATGGTAGCTCATTGACTAATACTATACACCTCATAGGCACTGACTTTGGCCCCTTAATGCACTTACCAGAACACCTACCTTATCTATCTGTAAGTTCTTTCTACTTACCACTTCAAATGTAAGTTCTTTGTGGTAGGGACTCCTTTTTCCTCTTGTTACTTTCATGTCTCAAGCTCTTATTTCCATTATGTGCTATATTATTATGTCATCTGTATCACTGCTGTAAAGAGCTATATACATAGATGGCGCTATATAAATAAAGATATATAAATACATCAGCATATTTGAAACATACTGGTACTATTTGGTTAACATCTACAGTATATATAGTTTTATTTGTTAAAGTTTGCTCTGTTTGCACATGAGGAAGGGGCTACGGTGCCCTGTACCGGGAGCAGGTTTTGTCAATTATAACATTACACTGTAAATGTTCTACTGAGACTTTTTCGCAGCTGCTGGGTTCCATTTTATTGCTTTATGTTTACTTGTATTTGTAATTTAGATGACTGTTTTATGAGGATCCCATCATGAAGAATTATGGCACCATCATTCATATCCGATTATTAACCATATCCAGAGGTGTGCAGTGCAAGCATATCTTTTTGGAAATTCTCTACTACTCTATGCCAATTAGACAAAATGAGACAAAAAGAAAACCTAATTTCTTAAAACATGTCCCACTACATCCTTTTAGGATTTTGAAAATGTACAGTAAACACAAAGGGGCCTATTCTATAAGTCTTCATAAAAACAATCACTGGGCCATTAACGCCGCCAGTTTTTTGAGCACTGCTATCACAGTATTCAGAATGCCTCGATTACCTGTGATAGCAAAATTCCCAAAACAGGTGAGTAGCCGGTGACGTGATAATCGCCTCTCTCAAAAGGTGCTTACCCGGCAATTTCTTTCAGCTGCAGAGACAGCTGCACAGAGAGAGCTGCCTCTCTCTGTGTATTTTTCACCTGCGATCGCAAGATCCGGAGTAGAACCTCGTTAATTTCAGGTCCGGGGACCCCCTGCTTCCCAGGATAGAGGCCCTGTTATAGGGTGCCGGTATCCCTTATGCATTTATATGTCTTGCGTCACGTGACTGTGGGAATAAAATGCATAGGAGATACTGGCACCCAATATCGGGTAGCAGGGGGTCCCCAGACCGCAAAACCATATGGTTCTGCTCTGGAGATGACCTCTGATCATCTACACTAGTATTAAAATTAATATTAAAACAGCTTCATTACCTTAGTGGCTAGCTGTTAAGGCAATGAAGGGGTTAAACCTCAATAGCCCATTTCTTGGGGCTGAGTGAGTGGATGAAGGGGGTAGTAGTCCAAGGGTGGGTGGTTAGGGCTCACTGCAAGGTTGCGGGAGGAGTTAACCCCTTCACTACCATAGCAGTAGGAACCGCTATGGTAATGAAGGGGTTAACCAGTCCCGCTACCCCCCGGAAGTCCTAAACACCCACCGTTGGGGCCACTATTCCCTTCACTCAATCCACCCACCTCCAACAACCCCCCCTCAACACATACAGTACATTAATGGGCAAAATAACTATAATCCAGATATGGATAATAGTAATTTTCCCATTATAAAATCAAATATTAGCCAGCCAGCATATATAAAGTAAATAAAACATTCAACTTACCCCTGGCATCATGAAGGGCATCCTCATCAACACACTCCGTGTCTATGTCCTCCGCTGCCAGAAAGAATACAAGAAAAAATACAATCTAATGGCCCCTAACCCCTTAATCACCTTAGCGGTTAATAATGACTATAGTAATTAAGGGGTTAATCCCTGTCCCCCACTATCCACTCGGGAGGCATAACCTCCCCCGCCGGACTCACTATATCCACGTTCTACCCATTGATTGGCAAAGCGGTATATCATATCCATTTAATATGGTCATGATAAGCCACTATTGCACTCAATGGTCAACCTAATACAAATAATTAAGGCCCAAAATACACTGAAATAAAAGAAATACACAAGCACCTAAACACCACAAGAACCAAAAAGCTACACATCAATTACATTAATCTATCAGTGAAACATCAAAATAATTAAAATTGTGTTATTATAAAACATAAGCATTCAAATCAATAAACACCTATCCATCCAATCAATTAAAGATATAAAAACCCAAGCCAACCAATCAATTAAAGAAATAAAAGCACTAGCAAACAAAACAAATAATTAATTTAAAATGCTAACTAATCCTAAAATATACTAAAAACAAGCCATCCAAATTAAAAACAATTTAATCCAAACAATAAACAGAAATCGAAAAAAATAACAATGAATTCAAAGCAAGCATTTGCAAAAAAATGCATTGGCTGTCACTGTATTTATCATGGGCACAGATTAATATATTATCAGTCAATGGGCAAGCACAAACATAAAAAAAAAAATACAATGAAAAAACCTGAAAAAATACAATTACATACATTCAATATTTTTCTTACCATTCAAAGTATTCACCCTTCCGAATCCAGGCGTATCGGAAGCTCTTGACCCGCAACGTCATCATCGGCAATCCATTTCCATCCTCCTTGAAGATCAGCATCAGGTACAAAAATCTTCTTTCTTCCATCTTCTTTCTCCTTCTATCTTCATCTATTCTTTTCTTCTTTTCTTTAATATTCTATCTTCTTTCTTTCAATAAAATAGAGCCCCATGGTAAATTCACAATGGAAGTTGTCTCGACATCTTCTTGAGCTAAACTGAGAAAGAACAGGCCTTATAAAGGGCCTGTGACATCATATTTTAGAGTCAGATGGTACAGCTCCAATCTGATTGGACATTGTAATCACAAAATTAATGGTCACAGTGCTGAGATTTAGGGTACCAATTCACTATTCATCCAATCTGATTGGACGCTGTATTATGGCAGCCTCTTTTTTTTAAGGATATGATGTCATCTCCAAGGGAGATACGTCACATCCTTAAAACCACATGTCTCATATCACATGGTATTACAGCCAATGGAATTGAAGACAATCCCATTGGTTCATGTATCATGTGATATGTTAAATTAGTTTAAAGTTTGTGACATCATAGTATACTTAGTTTTTAGCTCTACTTCAAATACCTGTACAAAGCACTTTACCCTCTTCTGAGATACATAAGCATATGTAATAAGCTGTCTTCTGCCATTAGACATTTTATGAAGTGGGAAGACACCTTACAGGTCATTCATTTGAATAGGCTGCAATGTATTCCAGCACTGAAGATTCCTTATGACAGAATACTGCTTAGTAAATATGGCCCACTCTCTTTATAAGACAGATATAGAAATAGATATAGAAATATTAACTCATTTCAGCAGCTCAATTTGTTATATTACTTTATCTCTGCATCTGCTTTAGTTTCTTTGCTTCACCTTGTTTTTACTTGTGTGTGTGTGTGTGTGTGTGTGTGTGTGGTGTGTGTGTGTGTGTGTGTGTGTGTGTGTGTGTGTGTGTGTGTGTGTGTGTGTGTGTGTGTGTGTGTGTGTGTGTGTGTGTGTGTGTGTGTGTGTGTGTGTGTGTGTGTGTGTGTGTGTGTGTGTCTTTATGTATGTATGTATGCCTTTATTTATATAGCGCATTTATATAGCAATGTACATAGAGTTTCACAGTAGTAATACATGTGCCAATCATATATTGTAAATAGCAAATAATACAAATAATAGAACATGGGAATAAGTGTTTCAGACATAAAAGTAATATTTAGGAAGAGTAGTCCCTGCTCCACCCAGGGTAAACTACAAACATCACACACTTCCTCTATCAACAGTAAAGCAGTTCCTGCCTTTTAACCCCTTCATTACCTTAGTGGTTAGCAGCTAAGGTAACATAGCTTGCTGTAATTTTATTTTTATTACCTAAGATTGAATCTGGGGGTCTACGGAGCTGAAATGAATGCGGGTCAGCTCCGGAGACCCCCACATTTAATCCTTTGCAGTAAAAATAAAATAAACTCTGTGATATGCAAATAGGGATTCTGATATCGCCACCCTTTAGGTAGCAAGAAAATAATGTGAATGTTTAACCCGCAATTTGCTTATCGGTGCTTTATGAATAGCAGTTTCTGGCAATGAATGTGATTTGGGGCATTTTTTTAGCTACCGCAAGGATTGTTATAGCAAAAGTGTTAACGCTCATTAAATAGCCTTTTGTGAGCAATTTTGCCATGTTTTTGAAGTTTTGTAAATAGCTACACATACAAAATCGCTTGAACAGCGTTAAGGCACTTATCAAAGTTTTGTGAATAGGCCCCATTGAAGTAAAAAACTGCAGATGAGTGATGCAAGTGGAGTGAGTGTGGATCTAAATACATACAATAACATGTGTTAATGTTGGGTAGGGCTGAGTTGTTGATTGGGTGTCTATTGTTACCAGGTGTCCAAATTAGGACTCTAGCTTTACTCCTACAGCACAATTACAATGGTATTAAACCTGCAATGTAAGGCCTTGCCCCCGCTGCCTACTACAGCGTCCGCTGTGGCGGACGCTGCACGGACGAGAGCCCTCCCCTCAATGGCGCCGGGCCCGCTGCGAGGGGGAGCCACAGCGCTCGGGCGAGAGTTGCTCCTGCTCTCAATAGAATTGAGATTCAATGATTGAGATACAATACATGTATTCAGTGTATTGCAAGAATGTGTTTAAACCTCTTGTTACACGATGATTACACAGGCAGAGGACAATTCAAACCCAGCACAGGCAGGTAAGCTCAGGGGGAGGGCTGGGGAGATCCACACTTCATGCTTAATGTCTCTGCAGTGCCTGGCGAGTGATTGCTTGACTGAAGCGGGTGGGAGAAGACTGAAGTCAGTATTCTTAGTTACTGAAAAATATAGAAATGTGTGGTTTAGGAACAGAACATAAATATTTGGTTTGTGCACATGCATTTATTTAAAGTTTCTGTACTGTAAGTTGTGTAATGCAAGATGTGTGCAACTTGACCAACAAGGCAATCATTTAGGAAGGCCAGATTTTTCTTGCTTTATCTCCAAACCACAATTTATTTTTTGCATTAAGCTATAGCTGCAGCTCTGTGCTTTGAAGCACAATACAATGGTTGATGGGACTAGAGATGGGCGAATTGTTTTTGTTGATTTGGATCCACCTCTTATCGGGCAGTCCCTTCGGTCTGCACATTTCAGCGAATCGGTCTCAAAAAGGGCGATTCTTCTTTCTGGATTTATTTTTTAGCACTGATAATCCAATATGCGAATTCCACAATCCGTTGGTGGATTTTAAGAATCCAATCCGTGAATTCCTCAATGTGTTGAAGGATTATAAAAATCCTTCAAGGGATTGTGGAATCTGCTAATTGGATTCTTAAAATTCTGTGTGAAATGTATCCAATGGTGGTTTTAGATTAATTCACATGGATTGAAATTGGAACAATTCGTAGATGGATTTGCCACCGCAGAATGGATTTTGAATGGAAAGCTTATGAAATTCTAGAAAAAGGGATTTTTTTAATTTCACCTATCGCGAGATGGGAGGTGGAGGGCATCATAGATTTAGACAACATTGACAAAAAACAGGAAAGGAGAGAGCCCCATTGAGAGCTTATGAAGGTGTTTTTGGTGACTACTAATACTGTAGGGCTAGTAATATATAGTGCGCATGAACATTAGGGCTCGAGTGAAAATAAATGCATTACAGGTAGTCCTCGCTATCCAACATTTCACTTTACAACGAATGGCATATCCAACGCTTTACAATGCAACCCTATGGGCCGTTTTTTCGACGCAGGAATGCGTTATCCGACGCTCACGCCACTGATTAACATGAGACTCACTTTACAATGGTTCCACTATCCAACGCTACTTCCAGAACGGATTCTGTTGGATAACTGAGGACTGCCTGTACATTTATTGTTACACATACGCAGTGGTCGACAAATCACCCAAAAATCTACTCGCCAAACAAAAAATCTACTCGCCACCTAGTCACGCCCCCCACCCTGCCCTAGCCCCGCCCCCAGGCCCGCTTTAAAAAAAATAAATTGAATAAATTCCTAGTAAGAACAACATTCGTTTTTGACATAAGTTTATTTATTGTATTACATTATACTACAATTAGTCCTGGTTACGTGTGTGTGTGTGTGTGTGTATGTGAGTGTAAATGTCAGATTTACAAAAAAAAGCCAGATGTGAATTATTAGTTTCCAGCATGCTTTATCCAGTGTCTGGATGCCCCCGCTTCACAATATCTAAAGCAGCAATCCCAGCTGGGATCTTACCTGATCCGCAGTCCCTCTATGTCCAGGTACCTCATTCCCGCAATGTTATATGTTGGAGGAGAGGTGTTCTCTACCTGTCTTCTGGGTTAGGGGGGATTCCGATGCCTCCCATCTGAAGCTTGAGAGTCAGATCTGGAAGAAAGCAGTATAGGTTATTTTGGTGCAGGTTTAGGGCAATTAAGATATACAGGGTAAATAAGATATCCAGATACAGAGAGGAGGGAGGGGAGACAGACAGACAGAGAGAGGAGGGAGGGGAGACAGAGAGACAGAGAGAGGAGGCAAGGGAGACAGAGAGACAGAGAGAGGAGGCAGGGGAGACAGAGAGACAGAGAGAGGAGGGAGGGGAGACATAGAGAGGAGGGAGGGGAGACAGAGAGACAGAGAGAGGAGGGAGGGGAGACAAGAAGACAGAGAGAGGAGGGAGGGGAGACAGAGAGACAGAGAGAGGAGGGAGGGGAGACAGGGAGACAGAGAGAGGAGGGAGGGGAGACAGAGAGTGGAGGCAGGGGAGACAGAGAGAGGAGGGAGGGGAGACAGAGAGAGGAGGCAGGGGAGACAGAGAGACAGATAGAGGAGGCAGGGGAGACAGAGAGACAGAGAGAGGAGGGAAGACAGAGAGAGGAGGGAGGGGAGACAGAGAGACTGAGAGAGGAGGGAGGGGAGACAGAGAGAGAGAGAGATGGGGAGACAGAGAGAGACTGGGGGGGGTGACTGACTGGGGGGGTTGACTGAATTGGTGGGGGGTGACTGACTTTCTGAGGGGTGACTGACTGGCTGTGGGGTTAAGTACTGGCTGGGGGGGTGACTGACTGGCTTGGGGGGTGACTGACTGGCTGGGGGGGTTACTGACTGGCTGGGGGGGTGACTGACTGGCTGGAGGGGGGATGACTGACTGGCTGTGGGTTTGACTGATTGGCTGAGGGGGGTGACTGACTGACTGGGGGGTGACTGACTGATTGGGGGGTGACTGACTGACTGACTTGGGGGGGCTTACTGACTGGGGGGGTGACTGACTGACTGGGGGGTGAGTGACTGACTGGGGGGGGGTGACTGACTGACTGGGGGAGTTACTGGCTAACTGGGGGGGTGACTGGGTGGGGAGGAGGTGACTGACTGTGTTACTGGGTGGGAAGGGGGTGACTGATTGGGGGGTACCTCTGGTGTCCTACGCACACATACACAGTCTGACACACACACACACACAACTGTCTGTCTCTCACACACACACAACTGACACGCGTTGGATGTTATATGCCTTTTGCCTCATAATTGCTACATCTATTGGCTTCGCCCTGCCATTATCACTCTTTTGTGCTATTTGGGCTGTCTAGAGACTTCAATATCTTCCTGCCGATCCCATCACTGCTGCGGTGACTGTGACGTCATTACGCAGCGTCCCGTGACGGAGCGGCAGCATGGCACGCTGAGTGTGTTCCTGCAAATTTGTGGGCTTACCTCCGTGTGCAGTGAATTTGCCTGCTGAGCTAAACTAGCTGCTCTAGCACATTTGAAACTTTTGGCGGTCTCACTAAGTGCCATTACCCACAGCGGAGCCTAGCTGTTTGAAGGGAAACCCCCTTTGGATTTGCAAACCGTCGGATGAGGAGTCCCAACAAGAGTCCTGCTCCAGAGCCATCACAGCAGTTCCCGCTGAGAGAAGCAAGCACCAGACCTCCATGCCAACAGCTGCCGAGTGGTAACCAGTGTTTTACACACTAAATGCACTTTTTTACCTATATGATGTACGCAGAATAATTACCCTTTTATCAATATATATATTTGCATTTACTTGCTTCACTATTTGGCGTTGTGCGCTGTTTCTTTTGTTTCCATTTCTCAGTCGGTTTGGGGCTTACTTTAACAGAGCAAGGGGCGCGGAATAATGTCCTCTCCACTGGATGGAGACTCAGCTCATTAGGAACCTAACATTCCTAGAGTTATTCCCCTTGCTCGTCGCGGTGCGTCTTTTGGGTCATTTATTCGCAAATAAGGAAGTCACCTTCTGGTCAGATAACGCAGGGGTAGCAGAAGCGGTGAACAATTTCGGTTCACGCTCCTGTCCAGTACTGACACTTTTGTGCAATTTTGTACTTGATGCCGGCACTTGAACATTGCGTTCAAGGCACGGCATGTCCCAGGGGTTGCAAATAACATTGCTGATTCTTTATCCCGGTTACAGATAGCGCAGTTTCTGAAACTAGCACCAGAGGCAGACCCAAATGGCAGTCCATTGTGGGACCTGGCAACAACTCAGTGATCGAGTTAGTATGATCTTCTCTGTCTCCAGAAGACAAGAAGGATCCTGCAAAGGTGTTTATAGTCAAAAGGGTGTTAGCAGGGTTAACGAAGGGGACGCCATCAAAAGATAGCAGAAGGCGGGTAACGCAAGCAATACTAGAAGGTTTAATGCAGACGGCAGAGCCAGTGTATTCTTTCAACGTTCGAGGCAAGGCTTTTTCTGCTGACGTTTGCGTTGACCTTCTTCGCTGCGCTGTGAGCCGGGGAGCTAGTCTGCGCAGCACGCAAAGGAGAGGGAGGATTGCAATTCAAGCACGTAATGTTAATGGATGGGTCGGTTAAGCTGCACATTCAAAGGTCGAAATTAAGATTTATTTACAGAAGTAATTTGTCAGTTGAACAAACGCGTTGACGCGTTTCACATTACAGTATGTACAGTTTGAAAGGACTGTTCAAGTAAGACTGAAAGACATAAAAAGTGCTAGGTCACATAGAAAAAAAGAACAAAGCCAAGAGAAGACAAAAAAACAAGAGGCGGAGAACGTTTAGAAGTCAAAAGTGCCTTGGTTCCCATCTTGGATCTGGAAGGTGTATGAGTCGAATAGCAGGGGAAGGGAGCTCGGATTTCATTGCTAGGTCTACCAGGGACCGTTTTTTGCCCAGTTAACGCACTTAAGGAATACTTGGAATGCAGGCCAGGTGGGCAAGATCCTCTACTTCTACATGTGGATGGGGTCCTGTTGTCTTGATTTCAACAGCTGCGGGTTTTCTGCATGTGCCTTCAACATCAGGGTCTAGACGAGTCACAGTACAGAACACATTCGTTCCGGATTGGGGCAGCAACGGAAGCATTGTGCGCGGGGCTGTCAGTAACAGCGAAACAGAAGATAGGATCGTGAAAGTCTAACAGATAACGGTCCTATATAAGGTCCACGTTAACGGGGGAATAGCGCTTGCTGGAATAAACCTCCACCACCCTTATGCCTTCGCAGATTCCGTAGACGCATGGATCATAAGGGATTCACTCATACACTGGGCAAAGAAGTGAGCCATCAAACGCCCATACGGGTGAAACCTCGGGTTGAGCGGAGCATGCAAAGGTGTTACGCTACTTCGAGCTGGTCGATGCGGTTAAGCAAGACCTGACTCTTATCCTCGATCTTGGGCCGGGAATTCAGATCATCTTGTCAGACATAGTCTGCAGAGCAGTGTGGAGTGGCGAGCAGGCCCCTGGCGCCGTTGACCGAGTGCATGTAAAGTTGAACAAGATGGTGAGAAAATTTGTGACGCAGTGCAGGGTGTGGCGCATAATCCACTCGGATTTCAGTTACAAATTAGTCAGGCTATTTAGGGTTGATGGTGTACACTTATCAGAGATTGGGGCAGATTTGTTCAACAACGACTTGCAAGAAGGATTGGAGAGGGTCCATGCGCATTTGGCGGCAAGGGCCTAATTTAAGGGGCCTAATGTTAAATAGACCCGTTGGTGGCAGAAATTTGGAAGGTAAGTGCTTGTCCTTACCAGATGGGGCTCGAGGCTGGTAAAGCCCGGACTTAGTCATGAGTGGGTGGGGTCAACTGAACGTGACTCCCGGGAACAAACTCGCAACAGCGGCCGGCTCTTTGGGGTTCGGCCAGCTATGGTGGCAGCAGGCCAAGGCCTGGCTGACCCCCTTCCCTTAACCCATTAAGCAAGCACTCTGTCAGGGACTATTAATTACTCTATTATTGTTTAATAAACAAAGCTGTAGCCTTTAGCCAAAGCAAGTCTGTCATCACTTGTCAATTACATGTGGGTATCGATTAACAAGGGGAGGTGGGGATCGCTCGCAGCCTCCTTGATCAAGAAATTGCTCTCGCCAATTAGGTGAGGGATGGCCATGACTAGGGTGCAAGTACCCCCCCCCCCTCACCTCACTAGGGCCTATGGGCCGCCGTCGCGGCCTGGGGGAGGAACTGGGGGAGGGGCTAGGGAGAAGCCTTAAAAGGCACAGCATGAAGTGGGAGTGTTTATGCTGCTCCCAGCTGTAGCAAATTTCCCACCCACCCATCCCTTTTTAGAACCTTCCCTTTTTAGAATGTAGTTGGGAGCAGGTACTCTGGCCACTCGTATATAACGAGGAGAGAGAACGATTATCATTGTTAAGATTCTGAGCTATACTGCCTGTTAACATTGTTAACATGTACCATTGTATTTTACAGGGCAAAGTCGGAAGACCTCCCGAGAAATAGAAAGGACTGAAGTTCCTAAAGAGGGGTCTGGCCATTTTGCCACTGTCGCGGTGGCTGTTTGGGGTGTAACTGCTTGTCTTTGCCAGATGGGGCTCAGGGCTGGTAAAGCCCTGGGTAGTCGGGAGTGGGGGGGGGGTCAACTGAATGTGACTCCCGGGAACCCACACCTTACAGCGGCCAGCTCTCTTCTGGGTTGACCGGCTATGGGGGCAGCTGGACAAGGTCTGGCTGACCCCTTCCCTTAACCCATTAAGCGATCACTCTGGCAGGGACTAGTGGTTACTCTATTATTGTTTAATAAAAAAGCTGCTGCCTTTTATACCTCTAATCCAAGTCTGTCCTTACTTGTCTGTCATACACTATGTGGGTATCGGTTAACAAGGGGAGGGGGGGGTCCCTAGCCTTAATGCGGGTATGGACAAAAATATTAATTGTGCCATCTTCCGGAAAGATACAGACTTGCAATTAATATAAATAAAGCCTATAAAACAGTTTGATTTTATTCCGTTGGCTGCCCACGGCCGGACTGTGGTGCACAAAGTGGAATTGATTGCAATTCTATGTTCCTCCTTAATTTAACCTGTTATATATTTATTCTTTACATGATTACAAGAGTTTATAACAATAACAATATTGAATTTTAAAAAAGCAGACACAAACAAATTCATTTTAAATACAGATATGTCCTTGTCCAAAATAATTTAAGAACTGTAAAGATTAAGAAGTTCCTATGTGTAGCGGTCATGTAAAATGGCTGCAGTCATCTCTCCTGCTGACAGTAAGGCCTGGTAAGTTGTGGGCATGCCAGCAGTAATTATGGCGGTTTGCCCTCACACCCTGGTGAGGTGCCCTGTGTATGGATGGGAGTGGTCACATGCTCTGACTCCATGGTTAGTGATGTCAGAGGTGTGTCAGCCTCCAGAGTATACATAAGGCACAGCACTGATCCAAAGTTAGGAGTTCCTGTTGCTGTGCTGCTGTGTTCAGTAAGAGGCAGATGGAGGTCTGCAACATTGTTGCAGTAGTCTGAATGCAGAGCTGTGAGTCTGGCAGCACAAGCAGACAGAGACAAGCTGCCTGAGAGAACTGTGACCAGGGACCTGGCACAGGGCCGAGATCCCTGCGGGGATAGGGAACCCACCTATTAAGGGAAGGCGTACCTTTCGGAGGGAAGCAGCTGGAAGATGGAGGGCTAAGTACACCCCATTGTGGAGGGCAGCTAGCCCACCTCAAGCAATAAAGATGCTCTTAATCACAAACCCTCTCGTGTGTAAGAGTCAAGTGATTGCACAGGGGGCTGCACCACCGAGGAGTTCCTCACCAGGACCATCCCCAAGTGACCGAAGGGACCCTGATGAGGTGGAGGCGCTGCACTGGAACTAGGTAGGACTCTGCACACTACCTCAGCTGCCTGTCTGGACGGGTCCTCCCCACACACCATCATGCGGGAGACTCAGGAGTCCTGTTGCCAACAGGTGCACCACCAGACACTATCACACTAATGGGGACCGGTTAGACCACAGGGGCCAATGTGAGATTGGGTGGGTCAGGCCGGGCCAGAAATACCGTTACATTTGGAGGCGCTGCTGAGATCAGATCTGTCAACAGGACAGGCTCTAGCTAGGCACACTGGGAAACAGGGAGAGCGTCTGCTGCCACTCTGTGCTGCGTAAGGACGGACCTAGGGGTGGTCAGGGGCTGACAGGGTATTGTCAGTTCGCAGGGATGACCTAGGGGCCTGAAAGGAGTGAGGGGTATGGAGCCGGGCTATAGCTGACCGAGTCACTTTGAGGCAGTGCTAGTTGGTAGGACGCCAGAAGGGATAGCCTGTTAACGTGGTCAGGAATCCTGGAGAGGGTCTGCGCTAGGCTGACCAAGAGAGGTAGACGCCCCAAGTACTGCATGGCAGAGCCAGAGTACTCTAGCCCATTCCAGACACTTACCATAGGGAGCACAGACTGGGAGGAAGGAGTTACAGCAGACACTGAGAGAGTGAGCCTAGCCTGAGGTAGTGCAACATGAGTCCAGCCTAGATCAGGTACACATGTGGTGGTGCATCTGAGCAATCTTTATTGTACTGGTGTGGTGGATGCCCTGCAGAGCGGAGTCCCATGTACGATAATTGGTACGAGAGTGTGACAACCCAAGGAATGGAGCATCCGCGTGGTGCAGAGAGCCCAAAATGGCGATTAGAGGCTGATGGGGAAGGCACCCGTGGCGTGCGCCCCACTGAAGAGCAAACTGTCGCTGAGTTGTCGCTAACTGATCTGCTCTGGAGTGGAGCGAAGGCGGTGGCTGCCCCGTTTTGGTCCATCTTAGGACCGGCGGGTACTACCCTGGAGGACAGTATTGAGGACATTGTGATTGGGGCTGATGGAAATGAATTCCAAAATGGCGGTTCCCGCTTCCCCGGGAGACCGCGTGGGCCAGTTGCAGAAAATTCTGCAAATTCGGGACTTGCAGAGAGTTGGCCAGGAGTGGCGCCAACAGGGAAACCCCGCCCTGATGGGGGGTATGGCGCGAAAGCTGCAGCCGCGCCCTCATGGACAGTGACTAATTCAGCCCCAGTGCTGGATCACCCGATAAATCTATGGGACCCTCCCCTAATCTCAACCAGGGGGAGTGGCTTCCAATTATGCCCCGTGGGCATGAATCCAGCGGAGCAAGGAGCTGGTGAGCCGGCGGTACTATTACCAAAAGTAGTTCCTGCCGCTGATACTGCATGCAAGAAGGAAGGGTATTTTGCACGCAAGGCAGCTGAAAGAAAACGGCTGGAATTGGCGGCAAAAGAAGGACCCCACCCTGTTGGGGATAAGGGCGCGAAAGATGAGGCCACGCCCTCTAGGACTGAAAGAGGTGCGGCCTCAATTAAAGGACATCCAATTAACTTGTGGGACCCTCCCCAAATATTCACCAGGGGGAGGGGTCTCTATCTCTGCCAGCCAAGACCCGAGTTGTCTGAGGGAGGAGCTGGGTGTGAGCTTCCTGTCCCACAGTTGCGAGCTGGTGAACAGGAGAGACCATTGTGCAAAGTGTCTCCCGTAACCAGCACAACAAAGAACGAGATGGACATTGGGGTATATCCCTATTTATTGCCAGGAGGCTCCCTGGTAGTAAAGGCGGGGGCGGACACTGCCATGCTGACGGCTGAAGCCCCGCGTGCGGCCTGCACCGAACCAGTTGATCCCGGAGAATGGGGATCGCTCCTAATGACCAGAACGGAGCCTGAAGAGAGAGGGGTCTACAACCGCGGTGAGAACCCGGAACCTCACCGTCGGTCCCCTGCGGCAGTGCCACTCACCGAGTCGGAGTTCGGCTCCTCGAAAGAGGAACAAGCGATCCTAACGACGGTGGTGAAGCGCCTACCGGCGGACCACTACAACGGTGCTGGAAAAGAACCGGCACTTACCTGTGTCGCGGCGGAGCGGAGTCTCGTGTCGCCGGTGCAGAACCAACCCGAGAGGCGGAGTCCCACGGCCGTGGTGACTTACAGCGCGGAAGGAGGAGAAGATTCCATCCCAAGCCGACGGAGCGGTGAGATACATCCTTACCCTCCCCAGGCGCCGGTGGTGGCAACGGCGGAGGAAGGCCTAGCCCAGGCCCGAGCGGAGCGGAGAGCAGAACCATCACTTCCAGCGGCGGATGTCGTTGTGGAGGAAGAGATCCCGCATGGGGATCCATCGCAAGATGGCGGAGTATCCGGTTCCGGTGATGACGTTACTTCCGGCGGAGGTAGCGGAACGACAAGATAGAGAACCACAACGCCTCGGCGATCGGGCAGTGCTTCCCGATCACCTGTGTCAACACAGAGCTGGCAGGCTGCGAGGAGAGCTGAGACGGGTGAGGCCCAACCAGCGGCACGTCCGCACAATGATACGGGACTATCCGAAGGCAGAGAGCGGGTCGGAACCCCGCGGATGCCCATTTCCTGTCCCTATGCCCAACCCATGCCCTAGGTAAAGCCCCTGTCCCTGTCACCTTTTCCCGTGGCTCCACGTCCAGTTTGGGAATGTTGGGAGGGTCCCAGGGAACCGGTGAGGAACGGACTGGGGAGAGACTGAACAGCTATGCCTCTGATGGTGGGTCGAGGGGTGGAGGGCAGTTGGGAAAAGTATCCGAGTCCCGATGGGTACCTAGTGTGGCCGTAGTTAAGTCTCAGGATAGCTCCAAACAAGAGAGGTGGTCTAGGCCTCTTTCATCAAGGACCTCTGGGGTATCTTCTTGGGGGGATACAGAGGAGGGGGACTCATTAGAGTGGGGGTCTGAGGAACGTAAGGAGACCCGATGGTGGGCAGTAGGACAGTTTACACCTGCGCAAAGGGAGAGAGAGCTACAGGAACGGTGGTTCAAAATTGAGCGCAGGGAAATAGAGCCCATGGATCCTGACATTCTGTCCGATCCAGTAGACCCTGATGAGCTCCTATCATGGGTGTTGCCCGGACGGGCAGGGAATGCTGAGCTAATCCGATGTAGCCGGGCCGAGAGGGCCATTATTGCCAAATACAAGGCGTCCCACGGGTTCGAGTACCTGTATGTCCCTGAACCCCTTATGGAGGGAGACATTGAGTTTAAGATGGGTTCCACTGGTGAGGATAGGGGATATGGTACTGATGAGGAGGAAGGATCAGGGGAAGAAGATTGGGATCCTGGCGGGTTACATGAGAAGTGTCGCGCAGAGGGTTACAGCATTGCTGCTTTAAGCCCAGTGGACCATGCTGTGCGCAAGCCACCGTAAGAGGGTATGGTAGTACCACTAATGGATACTCCATAAGGGAGTAACCCTGGTTGTTATACATCTATGTTAGGATGTATCTGTTATGTTTATGATGAAGATATGTACTGTAATGTTGTGACTAATTATGTATGTCATTCATTTTACAGTGCTTCCTGCAGAAAGGTGTTCAAATTTAGGTCCCAGCCGGGGACGGTGGGATTCACCAGGGGGAGAATGTAGCGGTCATGTAAAATGGCTGCAGTCATCTCTCCTGCTGACAGTAAGGCCTGGTAAGTTGTGGGCATGCCAGCAGTAATTATGGAGGTTTGCCCTCACACCCTGGTGAGGTGCCCTGTGTATGGATGGGAGTGGTCACATGCTCTGACTCCATGGTTAGTGATGTCAGAGGTGTGTCAGCCTCCAGAGTATACATAAGGCACAGCACTGATCCAAAATTAGGAGTTCCTGTTGCTGTGCTGCTGTGTTCAGTAAGAGGCAGATGGAGGTCTGCAACATTGTTGCAGTAGTCTGAATGCAGAGCTGTGAGTCTGGCAGCACAAGCAGACAGAGACAAGCTGCCTGAGAGAACTGTGACCAGGGAACTGGCACAGGGCCGAGATCCCTGCGGGGATAGGGAACCCACCTATTAAGGGAAGGCGTACCTTTCGGAGGGAAGCAGCTGGAAGATGGAGGGCTAAGTACACCCCATTGTGGAGGGCAGCTAGCTCACCTCAAGCAATAAAGATACTCTTAATCACAAACCCTCTCGTGTGTAAGAGTCAAGTGATTGCACAGGGGGCTGCACCACCGAGGAGTTCCTCACCAGGACCATCCCCAAGTGACCGAAGGGACCCTGATGAGGTGGAGGCGCTGCACTGGAACTAGGTAGGACTCTGCACACTACCTCAGCTGCCTGTCTGGACGGGTCCTCCCCACACACCATCATGCGGGAGACTCAGGAGTCCTGTTGCCAACAGGTGCTCCACCAGACACTATCACACTGTAATGGGGACCGGTTAGACCACAGGGGCCAATGTGAGATTGGGTGGGTCAGGCCGGGCCAGAAATACCGTTACATATGTATATCTTTGAATTGCAGGAAAATCCTGTTGACTTTTCAGTGCCCTTATTGAATCACAACGACAAAGTGCAGTGTACAAGTGAGTAATATGTAAAATAGATGCAGAATAAAGTCAAAGTTAATTAATAGTTTCCAGCCAACATTACTGACGAGCTGTAATATTTTATGAATATTACCAACATTTGCAAGAAAAAAAAAGATGAAAATAGTTTCCTTCAATCCTTATGATGTGAAAGTTGTAGCAGATATTCTGGGAAATTAAATTACTCTAACTGAAAATCAAAAGCAATTTACTGTAAAGTATGAAAATTATAGCATAAATCCTCAGTTTAAATACTACAGTACTTCCGCGGTAAAGATCTTTCATGATTGTGAAAGTCAGTAAATGAAATATTATTAGTTAGAAGATTACAGTAATTTGTCAGAAACTCCTACAAGACATCGAGGTTTTTACATTAATGAAACGTTAAAAAAAAAAAACACTTTCAGATTATCATACCATGTGTCACTTTATAAAGAGAATTTTAAAGTATTGAAAGTAAATTTTACAAAAAAAACTGAGTGACTGTATATTAAAAGCTTTAAAAGTGCTGCTTTTGTAGCAAATGTGTTTTAAAATCATTGTCATGTTATTCTGCTTTGATTTTGTACAGTTTACATCAGGGGTGTACAAACTTTCCCCGCTGCACCCCCCTGCCTACATTCCCCCTGTGCTCCCATCCCCCTTCTTACCTTGTCTTCTGCGTCAAATGACACTGCAGGGTCACGTGACGCCGTGTTGCCATGGCGACGCGTCACCGAAGATAAGGTAAGGGATGTGCAGAGGCATACCGCGATCCCCCAGCATTTAATTTAAATGCCTTGGGGAAGGGTGTTGGGCCTTTGCAACTGCTTTGCCCCCTTGAAAAGTCTTGCGCCCCCCAGTTTGTGGACACCTGGTTTACATCATCAGTAAGTGTCAATGTAGACTAAGGCTGAGTCCATACAGATTTTAGCCATGTGGAGGCGCGCGGAGGCTGAGGGAAAGTGGGTGCTTTCCCTGGCCTTAGTCCTTGCGCCATCCGGGGGCATGTTTGGGCCAAGCCAGTGACGTCACAGAGCTGGTTTGCCCTCATTGTGCTCCCATCAGCGCACAAATTAAAAATGTCTTGTCCGCTACGCCTCCGCATGCCTGCGGACGCATGCACGAGCCCCTGCTAAAGCTGCTCTCATTGCGGCTGCAGGGGCTCACTGATAAGTGTCAGCGCGCCTCAGCGCGGGTCAGCGGATAAGCGCTGACCATGGACTCAGCCTAATAATTGGATATGTGGGGGAGTTACTTAATGTGATAATGGGATGCATCTGTGTTTTCTGACACAACCCCATATCCACAGAGTTCAGATTAATCCAGTGTTAAAAAATATTAACTTCAAATCACATGATTCGAGTTAAGCCTGAAGGTGGTGTTACTCCCCTCCAGACTCTAAAATAGGTGTTTTGCCTGGGAGGACAAGAGAAGAGAGTGATGGTCTGTATTAGAGTTTGGATGGGAGTAACAACACCTTTAGGTATGAATAAACTACAGTATTGTTAAATCTCTAAATTAACTTTAATGGACCTTTGTGGATATGCGTTGTTATAGGGAAAACTTATTTTGCATATCATTAGAACGAGCAACCATTATATTTAATGCAATATACCCTTTCCAGCCAAAACAACACTTAACACTGTGTTATTGAGATTTGAAGATGCATGTCAGTACTTAATGAGGTGTTAACTTAGGTTAGTGCTTCATTAGGTCCTTAATGGATATCTGTGGATCTGGGCCATCATTCTCTATGTTTTGTTGTAAAAAATAAATAAATGAAGAGGTGGGCAAAATATATATTTTTTTCTAAATTATAAAACTTGAAAAGGAGTTTCATATATTTCACAAAGATTTCCACATGCAAAATGAGTCAATTACTAATAGATTTCTTTATGTTGCTATCCATGCAAACATTCATCAGGATAGGGTAATTCACTTTCACAAATTGTTATTTAAAAAAAAAACAGTACAGATGTACAGTAGCAGAGTTGATTGTTTCGTTGGAGCCACATATCTGTACAATTATTGAGCATATTAAATAAGTGCAAATCTGTTTTTAGGTGTGCTTCTTCGTAGGCTCAAGCAAACTTTAAAAAATCTTGTAAAACCAAAAGAAGTTTGTAAAGCCAGGAAATTAAACTCTATGGGGCCTATGCTATAAGCGTTCATTTAAAAAAATCATCGGGCAATTTAAATCGCCTGTTTTTTGAGCGTTGCCTCGATTACCTGTGATAGCAAAATTCCCAAAACAGTCGAGTAGCCTGCGACTTGAATATTGCCTTTTTAAAGGGCATACCCTGCGATTTCTTTCAACAGCAGAGAGAGATGCCTCTCCCTGCACAAATCTCAACCGAAATTAATGTTATTTAATATAAATGTTATTACTAGTGTAGATGAGTAGGGGTCTCCGGAGCAGAACCGCATTGATTTCAGGTCCGGTGACCCCCTGCTTCCCGAGATACAGGCCCTGTTATGGGGTGCCGGTATCCCCTATGCATTTTATTCCCACTGTCATGTGACGCAGGATATTTAAATGCGTTGGAGATACTGGCACCCATAACTGGGTCTCTATCTCGGGAAGCAGAGGTCCCAGGACCTCAGATCAATATGGTTCTGCTCCTGAGACTCCCTGCTTATACACGAGTTTTAAAATGTACTGTAGTGCCAACAATTATTCTAAAACAAATCTGGGGTAATCACCAACAAGACCCAGGTACATTCTGGGTACATGCTAGGTACATGCTGCAACATTTCAGTGACATTTCTACAGACAGACTAATGGCCGATCGGATTAACAGCGGGGGTCCCTGGCAGTCCCATTCAAACTGAATGGGACTGCCAGGGACCCCTGCTGTGTTAATCTGATGGGCCATTAGTCTCTGCAGTAATGTCACCGAAATGTTTGCAGTATGTACCCAGCATGTACCTGGATCTTGTTAGTGATAGCCCCAGATTTTCCAAGGCAAGTTTAAGACAAGTTTTTTTTAGAATACTCGTCGGCGAACCTGTATATTAAAACAGCTGCAACCCACAATAAACATTAAAACATTAAAAACACAACAACACTAATACCAAACTCCTCTACTCCCACATGGTTGATATCAGAGGCCGTGGGTGTCTGGGATTTCTCATGTGGTTCCCGCAGGTGTCTGGGAGCCCTCAGGTGGTCCCTGCAGGTCGACAATGGCCTGCGGTACCAATCTTGTGGCAACATTTTTTTTGCGATACATTTAAATAAATATGCCTCCCTCCCCCCCCCCCCCCCAAAAACATATAGTACAGTAAAGGGCAAAATAACTATTATCCAGAATTTTTCCTGTCTTGGATTGATGCTGGGGGTTTATCCATTAATATCAGCACCGGAGACCCCATCATGAAACCCATGCAATAAAAATGCCTTTACAGGCAACTTAATTGACTTAGCGACTTACCGCTATTGCAATTAAGGGGGTAACCCTTCCAGCTACCCTTCAAGGGCTAAATACCCCCTTCACCCACCTTTGCTACCCACAATAAACACTAATACCCACCTCCTCTACCCCCACATGATTAACAACAGAGGCTGCAGGTGTCCTCAGGTGGTCCCCATGGGTGTCCGGGGGTCCTGAGATGGTCCCTGCATGTGTCTGTGGATCCTCAGTTGGTACCCGTGGGTGTACAGGGGTCCTCAGGTGGTCCCTGCGGATGCCCGATGACCTGCGGTACCAATCCTGGGGGCATTTTTTTCTAAGTTCTGTTTCGCTGCCTCTCACCAGCTTCTCACCAGCCTCACGCCAACTTTTCCTGGCGGGAGGATTTTGGGGGAAACTCGCCATGCTAGAGCACCGATATTGATATACAAGAAAACTGGGGCGCTCCTCACAATTATACACACTGATACCCAAAATCTAGTTGGAGTTCAAAGTGGATGTAGATAGGCGGCAATGATGCACATAAATAATAAAATCCTGCAATACTAGCCACTGGTCTTTGCTGCTGCTCAGCAGTTAACGGATCTCCCATGATCCTCACACAGTATGAAGACACAATAAGGCGAGCGCAAGCCAGAAAAAAAACAAAAACAGAAACAGCAAAATGTAAATCACACAATAGCCTAAAATGCTAAAAATTGAATGGGTGATGGGAGGGGAAATAGGATGGAAGGAAGTAATACAAAATCACTCACACTGCCATGTGTGAGTGTATACACATCACAACAAAGGTGGCTTTAGCCTATGGCTTGCTTCATTGATCACTGGTCCTGATGGAGATCTCAGGAGAGAAGGAGGGGAGAACAGCAATAGGTGTATGACAGGCAGCTCTCCTGTATGACCTGATCGGCGTTGTGAAACTGCGGTGGTATAAAATGTCCAAAAATCCTCCTTAGAACAACATGTTTCGCTCGTAAGCTTCGTTTGAGAACCTGACGAAGCTTACGAGCGAAACATGTTGTTCTGAGGAGGATTTTTGGACATTTTAAACCCCCGCAGTTTCAACTGGATCGCCGTTCGCCGCCAGACTTTTCGGACACGGAAGTCAGGGTACAACACCGATCGCGCCATACAGGAGAGCTGCCTGTCATACAACACTGGGTCTGAGGAAAGGACCATGAGTCCTGAAATGTTACCTGTTTATTAGCTCTGATGATTTAATACAGATTGCATTTTCTTTAACTCTCCATTAGCCTTGTGTGTGGTTCTTCTCTTCTACATTGACTACAGTAAGTGAAACAAAAAATTTGCTTTAAAGTGAAGCAAAATTTAAAAAGATTGCTTCAGCAAACTAATTCTACTGTGCTAGTCTTTACCGTACCTGCGAACAGCAGATCTGACTGACAAAACATTCAAACATAAATTAAAACTAGATCAACAATGAATAAATGCATTCTTCGAATGCAGGGACAGAACCTAAGCAACAGTATGTATGTGGGGAAGCGCAGAGGGAGGAGAGCAGAACAGAAACAATATAAAACATTTGTATCATGCAGCTTCTTTGCATAAAAATTATTGGTCTGTAAACAGAGATTATGCAGGGAAACAGCTTAAAAATATGATTGTGTTGGAGCAGGCTGGAGGCGGTAGGGATCTTGCTGTCTCTGAATCTCTGTGATGTGCATTGGGTAGTGTTGTGATAGAGCTCACCTGTGCCACTGTCAACTTCTATGGACTGGACCTCAGAAGCAGGGAATATGGGAAGGAGGGTACTATGTACAGTCTTTGTCCATGCAGTAGATAGAGTAGGAAAGTTGTGTCAGTATTGTGGCAGATCCCATAAAACTAATGTCAGCACTCAATACATGTAAATATTACACAAGAAACAGCCCATAGCAGTAACAATGTTTTTATTAAAGTGAAACTCCAACCGTATAAAAGTATAATAATTTATATCACTATGTGACTACTCTGATAAATTCAGTAAAAAGTCGAAAATATGATACTGAGTCACTTTGCCTATACTTGAATATAAGGTGCAAGTAACAGAAGTTTCAGTAGTGGAAAAAAAGTTCAACATTTTATGAATGTAAATTAGTGCTCCCTCATGTCTATACACATGCATGTCTTTGAATGTACACACATGCGTGATCCATGGAACGAATATGCGGGTCATTTGGAAATGACTGTTCTATGTAAACTTACATTTCAATTCATTATCAACTGGGAAAGTCTGAAAATTGGGTGGCAGCAACTCATTGTAGAAATTGTATGAGTTTATGAAAGGGATGTGCTGGCCTTAGTGGTTCATCTCAATCATGTAGTAGGGATGTGGGGCAGATATGTGGATGAGAAGAGAGAGAAGAGCGAGAGAAGAGCGAGAGAAGGGAAGAGAGAAGAGAAGAAGAGAGAAGAGAAGAAGAGAGAAGAGAAGAAGAGAGATGAGAAGAAGAGAGAAGAGAAGAAGAGAGAAGAGAAGAAGAGAGAAGAGAAGAAGAGAGAGAGAAGAGAGAGAGAAGAAGAGAGAGAGAAGAAGAGAGAGAGAAGAAGAGAGAGAGAGAGAGAGAGAGAGGGCCTTATTCAGAAAGCCTCGAGCACTTATCGGCCAAAATGGGTACTCGTAGTCAGATAGCCTCGATAAGTACTCGATAACGGCCTGTATCGACGCAAAATTTTATCTCCATCCGAAATTCGCTGACTGAACAGCGATCAGCCCCTTATCGAACATTTTCGGATGATTGATAAACTCGCGCGATTCAGAGACCCGTGACTCTGGTGTCGCGGCCTCTCGCAGCCCATCGCAGCCCTAAAAAACTAGTTTCTCCCCAAATCCAATTCCCCACAAAATTGTTGGTCAATTGATGGGGAGATGGGTCGATGAGCTGCGATATGTCGGGACTTAGAAAAAATCAGGGCCCTTTCCTGCTTCGGATTGATGCCAGGGGTTTCCGGAGCTGATAGCCATTAATAGCAGCTCCGGACCCCCCCGGCATGCATCCGAGGCAGGAAACATGTGGGAAAACTTCTCAAGGAGAGAAAGATGCGTCGCACAGCACAAAAAATAGATGAAGGCTGATGTGGGATAAAAATGAGCTTTATTTGCACAAGGTGCAAGCGAGTCCTCTTGACGCGTTTCGGCCTGGAAGGCCTTTGTCAAAAGAGTAATTCGCTTGCATCACAAGACATCCAGTTATACACCAGCAAACCTATGACAGCTGTTCAAATTAATCAACACAATGAGTATCAGGTGTCCAGTGTTACAATCATTGATCACCTCAATGTCAAACATAAAGTTCGCTTAGTCAACATAGATGTCAGATGAAAAAGTTAAAACACAAAAATACATATAAAATGACCAGTCATTGTGACCAAAAACATAAACATATATCAAGATGTTTCTTATTGGTTTATTAATGACAGGTCAATGAAACATGAAATCTATACTCCTTGAGCATGCTTAAAGCAGAAATCATTCATTTATATTTCATCACAGACCCAGATGAATGGGATAGGAGAATCAGAAGGCTGTGACAGGATGATTTAAACATTTTAAAGCATTTTACACATTTTATTTATAACTTAATCTTATCATAATGTGGCAGTATTTGAAAGATGCATATGGGCAGGAATTCAATGGGAATAGTAATAAATAATAAAGTGTCTATTGTATAATGAATATAACATATAGATCAAAAAACAATATAAATAGTTGTGAAAGCCAAGGGGCAAAGGTAGGATGAAGAAAGGGGGGGGGGGAGGGAGGGAAAGAGGAGGGGGGGGAGGTAAGAGAAAGAAGGGGGGGGGGGAAAGGGGGAAGGAATGAGGAAGGGAAGAGAGAGGGGGAAGGGGGAGGAGGGGGGGAGAGAGGAAGAAGAAAGACAGGGAAGAAAAAGGTGGGAAAGGAAAAAGCAAGTAAAAACATGACAAAAAAGAAACTGTAAATATGACATGAAAATAATTAAAATTACTCATAAAGAAAATGTTTAAGTTCCCATTCCACATTGAGACCACAAGGTTGTAAACTGTTAAGAGAGAAAACCCATGACATCTCTTTCTTATTTAAACGGTTAAGTCTATCTCCACCTCTGGGGTGGATGGGGATATGTTCAACTCCACAATAAGAGAAATTCTTCAATCCCCCTTGTGGACATAATGAAAAGTGTTTTGAGACTGGATGTGATAAATCACGTTTGTTAATAAGTCTCACATGTTCAGAGATTCTAACATATAAAGATCTTATTGTTCTACCTACATACCTTTTGGTTGCAACCAGAGGTGATAACGTACACTACATGTGTAGTTTGGCAATTAATAAATGTATTGATCCGCTGTTTACAATTAGGGAACAGTGTGCGAATTCTTTTTGTGGGAGAAGCATACTTACAATAATTACAAAAACCACATCTAAAGAACCCTTTTGGTATTTTTCCAAGTTTGGGATCTTTTGATTGAAACATACTCTTGGATATGGATGTGGCAAGTGTATTAGCCTTTTTAAAGGACAAATTTGGGACCAGAATTGGTGTATTTCTCAAGATCAGTATCCATCTTGAGTACATTCCAATGCTTTTGAATAATTTGTTTGATCTGGAATGCTTGTTTACTGTATTTTGTTATGAATAAAGGGCTATCCATTGTAACTATTTGTTTGCCTCTATTATTCTTTTTATGAGTTAACAGTTCTTCTCGGTTCATCAGATCAGCACTCAAAAATGCTCTATCAATAATCTCTTGTTTATAACCCCTAGAGAGAAATTTCGAACTAAGAGTTTTGGAATGTTCCAAAAATGTTTCCTGGTTGGAGCAGAGGCGTTTATACCTCATAAATTGTCCTTTAGGTATGCCTTGGATCAATGCTTTAGGGCGACTGCTACTGGCATGCAAGTACGAATTCCTGGCGTGCGGTTTAGTAAAAATGTCAGTCTGTATGCCCTTTGTAGGATCACCATGGATAGTCACATCGAGATAGTTTATTTTTTCAATATGTGTATCAAAAGTGAAGTGAAGATGAAGATCATTACAATTAATTTCGTGAACAAAGGAGTGAATACTATCAAGATCACCATCCCATATGAAAATTAAATCATCTACAGTATATAACGTTTATAATAAATGATATTAGAGCGAAACTTATTAGTGCTACCATAATTGTGCTGAGATTCCCATAAACCCATAAAAAGATTAGCATATGAGGGTGCAAAAGAAGTCCCCATAGCTGTGCCCTGTGTTTGTAAGAAAAATTGTGAACCAAATAAAAAATAATTGTGAGTTAATAAGAATAAAATAGCGTCATTAATAAAAGTGATTTGTGCGGTGGAGAGTGAGGAAAGTTGAAGATAATAATAAATGGCACGAAGTCCGTGATGGTGTTCGATAATAGTGTATAATGATGTGACATCCATGGTGACCCAGCGATAACCTGTTTTCCAAATGATGTCCCCCAATGAAAGCAATAATGCTGAAGTGTCTTCAATAAATGATGGTAGGGTTTTAACAATTGGTTGGAGGAACTTGTCCACATATTGTGACACACCATCTCCCAAAGATCCAATGCTAGCCACAATGGGACGCCCCGGAGGGTTCTCTAGTGACTTATGGATCTTTGGGAGATGGTGAAACACGGGGACAATAGGGGATTCGCACGTCAGGAATTGTCTCTCTTTATTTGTTATGACATATAGTACGTCACCCAGTTCAAGTAGTTTTTCAAGCTCACCAAGAAACCTTTTTGTGGGGTCTGCTTTTAGTTTGATGTAAAAATCAGTATTACTCAGTAATCTAAGAGCTTCATCTCTGTATTTATTTGCAGATTGAACAATTATTGCACCCCCCTTGTCGGCATTTTTAATTACAATGTCTTTGTTTTTCTTTAGATCTTCTAAATCAAGTCTTTCTTGTGCAGTAAGATTATCTGGTGTAGAAAATGATTTAGAAAATGAATAACCTTTAGCTAATGTTTTTAGATCTCTGTCAACAAGTCGTTCAAATGTAGTTAAACATGGCCCTTTGGTGTTGTAGGGGATGAAGGTAGACTGTTTCCTAAGATTTGAATCTGTGCTGCTGAAAAAAGGGGGTTCAACAATTGCATCTGTACATCCCTCTTCATATAGGGACTGTAAATCAAAGGTACATGCAGTATCTGCAAAGGAGGAAGTACTTCTAACTGAAACAGAAATTGTACCGCTATCATTATCATCACAGGGTTTGCCATCTTTGACTATTGTATTCACAGTTTTCTTAGCAAATTGCTTTTTTAAAGCCCATTTCCTGGTATATTTTTGGAGATCTATAATGGTGGTACAGTATATAAATCAAAATCCTCCTGTGGGGCATAATTCAGGCCTTTATTTAGCAATAACACCTGTGATGATGTGAGAGCGGTATCAGAAATGTTAATAACATTGTTAAGTGTGGAATTTATGAGTACTTCTTCCTCTTGCTGTCTGCTCCGTGTGTCTTTTCTGCTCTTTTTACCCCTCCTTCACCTCTTTGGTTTTTTTGACTGACCAATCTCTGTATTATTTGGATTTGTTCTAGTGCAACTGCAGAGCCAGAGCCACCAGACAGCACCAAGAAGTGCGCATGCGCACGAAACGCGTTGGGCCTTTGAGAGTTTATTACCAGCATCACTGAGAGAGGAGCGGAGCCTTGCAGCAGTTTCTGGAGTTGAGATCTTAAGGAGCTGGCATTTGGAGTGCGATCCGGTATCCCTGTCCTGCCCGCTGTGACGCAGTTCCGGGCGAAAACGGAAGGCGTCTTGTGGAGTAGGAGGCAGAGTCGCCATTTTCGGCATCAGCACGAGGAGTGACCTGCAGGACTCACAAGCTCACAAGCATCTACCGACAGATGATCGATTCAATATCCATTTGCCTATATCCTGTGGTCTTGCTGTAAGTAGGATTCCGGTTTTAAAACACCGGAACCCGAATCCGCTCGTCACCAGTGTGCTGGATTTTACTGTGTTCATTAAAATCATTAATATTAGTCAGCCTATTGTTTAGTGTTGTTTAAGTGTTGTTTGTGTTTGTCTGTGTATGTCTATATATGTTAAGTTTTAACCAACTGTGTTACACTATGATTTTGTTCTCTTGTCTTCCCTGCATGGCATATTACTTTTGCTGCTGAGGAATCTGCTGTCCACTGGACTAGAACACCAATTATTGGACATTTCAAGCCATCTATTGGACTTTATTTACCATCCAATTGGACTATAAGGCGCCGGTCTGTATCTGTTTTTTTACAATATGTGGACAAGTTCCTCCAACCAATTGTTAAAACCATACCATCATTTATTGAAGACACTTCAGCATTATTGCTTTCATTGGGGGACATCATTTGGAAAACAGGTTATCGCTGGGTCACCATGGATGTCACATCATTATACACTATTATCGAACACCATCACGGACTTCGTGCCATTTATTATTATCTTCAACTTTCCTCACTCTCCACCGCACAAATCACTTTTATTAATGACGCTATTTTATTCTTATTAACTCACAATTATTTTTTATTTGGTTCACAATTTTTCTTACAAACACAGGGCACAGCTATGGGGACTTCTTTTGCACCCTCATATGCTAATCTTTTTATGGGTTTATGGGAATCTCAGCACATTTATGGTAGCACTAATAAGTTTCGCTCTAATATCATTTATTATAAACGTTATATAGATGATTTAATTTTCATATGGGATGGTGATCTTGATAGTATTCACTCCTTTGTTCACGAAATTAATTGTAATGATCTTCATCTTCACTTCACTTTTGATACACATATTGAAAAAATAAACTATCTCGATGTGACTATCCATGGTGATCCTACAAAGGGCATACAGACTGACATTTTTACTAAACCGCATGCCAGGAATTCGTACTTGCATGCTAGTCCCAGATTTGCCTTTAAAAAGGCTAATACACTTGCCACATCCATATCCAAGAGTATGTTTCAATCAAAAGATCCCAAACTTGGAAATATACCAAAAGGGTTCTTTAGATGTGGTTTTTGTAATTATTGTAAGTATGCTTCTCCCACAAAAATAATTCACACACTGTTCCCTAATTGTAAACAGCGGATCAATACATTTATTAATTGCCAAACTACACATGTAGTGTACGTTATCACCTGTGGTTGCAAACAAAGGTATGTAGGTAGAACAATAAGATCTTTATATGTTAGAATCTCTGAACATGTGAGACTTATTAACAAACGTGATTTATCACATCCAGTCTCAAAACACTTTTCATTATGTCCACAAGGGGGATTGAAGAATTTCTCTTATTGTGGGGTTGAACATATCCCCATCCACCCCAGAGGTGGAGATAGACTTAACCGTTTAAATAAGAAAGAGATGTCATGGGTTTTCTCTCTTAACAGTTTACAATATTTACATATTTACAGTTTCTTTTTTGTCATGTTTTTACTTGCTTTTTCCTTTCCCACCTTTTTCTTCCCTGTCTTTCTTCTTCCTCTCTCCCCCCCTCCTCCCCCTTCCCCCTCTCTCTTCCCTTCCTCATTCCTTCCCCCTTTCCCCCCCCCCCCTTCTTTCTCTTACCTCCCCCCCCTCCTCTTTCCCTCCCTCCCCCCCCCCCTTTCTTCATCCTACCTTTGCCCCTTGGCTTTCACAACTATTTATATTGTTTTTTGATCTATATGTTATATTCATTATACAATAGACACTTTATTATTTATTACTATTCCCATTGAATTCCTGCCCATATGCATCTTTCAAATACTGCCACATTATGATAAGATTAAGTTATAAATAAAATGTGTAAAATGCTTTAAAATGTTTAAATCATCCTGTCACAGCCTTCTGATTCTCCTATCCCATTCATCTGGGTCTGTGATGAAATATAAATGAATGATTTCTGCTTTAAGCATGCTCAAGGAGTATAGATTTCATGTTTCATTGACCTGCAATTAATAAACCAATAAGAAACATCTTGATATATGTTTATGTTTTTGGTCACAATGACTGGTCATTTTATATGTATTTTTGTGTTTTAACTTTTTCATCTGACATCTATGTTGACTAAGCGAACTTTATGTTTGACATTGAGGTGATCAATGATTGTAACACTGGACACCTGATACTCATTGTGTTGATTAATTTGAACAGCTGTCATAGGTTTGCTGGTGTATAACTGGATGTCTTGTGATGCAAGCGAATTACTCTTTTGACAAAGGCCTTCCAGGCCGAAACGCGTCAACCTTGTGCAAATAAAGCTCATTTTTATCCCACATCAGCCTTCATCTATTTTTTGTGCTGTGCGACGCATCTTTCTCTCCTTGAGAAGTTTTCCCACATTGCTGCATTAAGCGTCTGCACGCTGAGTCCCTGCTGGTTTGCTGTTTCACTCACCGGGTCTGCCGTGACGTCATCAGGAAGTACCGTTCAGGCCACCGTTCAGGCCGCATCTGCGGGTATTGGGTTGGCGGTGAAGAGAGAAGATCACGAGCGGAGACACCCTGATTTCAGCCAGGAGAACCAGGCACATCACACTGGAAAGACCCGCACAGGCTCAACAAACTAGCACAAGGATCTACACGTGAGTTTCCCGTGTCCCAACCTCATAGTGCTCATGGTGAGCCGGTTAGGGGGAATGATTATATATTATACCTCACTACACTAAGGTTGTGTATAGCCTGGGTCTATAAGATTTATTTCATCTTTCACCAGCTGGACTATGTTATATTCTGGGGGCCTGGAGGGTTAATTAGATGATTCACCCGTTTGTATGGAGGCAGGAAACATGCATGTACAGCAACTTCATTACCTTAGCGGCTAACCGCTAAGGCAATGAAGGGGTTAAACACCCGTGCCAGGCTTACTGTAAGAAACATAGGGGGAATTTGGCCCTTAGTGGCTGTTTAGGCCTTGCGGGGGGGTTGCGGGGGGAGTTAACCCCTTCATTACCTTAGCGGTTAATACGGCTAAGGTAAGAAAGGGGTTAACCCAACCACTACCCACCCGCAAGGTCTAAACACCCTTCCTTAGGGCTAATACCCCCTTCACCCACCCGTGAGGCCTAAGCACCCACCCCGGACTGACTATACCCATCCTATACCCATTGAGTAGTATAGTGGTACATCATACCCATATAATAATAATATGGGCATGATAAGCCTCTATAGCACTCAATGGGCACCCTAATCACAATACAGTGATACACAAGACACACAGTAATAAAACGTAAATAAGCTCCCAAAAAAACACACTTCACTAAATAAAAACAGTAGCCAGCTAATCCAATCAATAGAAGCAATTATAACATCAACAATGAATTAATTAAACCATTACCCAATCAAACCAACTAAATCCTAAACCAACTCAAAATGAATAGTAACACTAACCAATCAAAACTATGAATTACTCCAACATTAATTAATGTAACCATTAAAAGACAAATACTTAAATTAAAACAATCTCTGAAGTAACCATAAAACACATGAGCTAACATAATATAACATTAAGTACAAGCGAACACCAATCGCAAACATTTTATTACATTAAGCCTAAACAAACAATAACATCCACATAATAAACAGCAGTAGCAAGCGAGAAATGCCCCCCAAATATTGGCATAATAATGTATTAATCTGTACCCTAAAGAGGTACAGATTAATATATTATCAGTCAATGTGCCTCCCCCCAAAAATAAAAAAACACATCCAAAGAATAAACCTGTAAAAAGAGACATTTACAAACATTGAATATCTTACTTACCATTAGAAGCGGTGGCCCTCCGACTCCCGGGGTAACAGGAAGCTCATGTACCTTGAAGGCCTCCAACAGCATCCGATCACATCCGCCATCAGGATCCGGCTCAGGTAACCAAATCTTCTTTTTTCTTTCTTTACTCACCATCTTCTATCTTCATCTGTAACCATTTCTTGTTCTTCTTTATCTTCTTTCTTCATCTGTCAATCCAAAATACCCCATGTTAAATCCCAACCGATGTTGTCTCGTCGGCTTCTTGGGCTCAAATGAGGCGTCACGGCCTTAAATATGGCTTGTGACGTCACATTTACCCTCAAAATGGTTAACAGCCACCTGTTAAAACCATGTGCAGACTTTATTTTTATTTTTTTGCCGTGACATCACTTAAAAGGAATGATGCCAGCCAATCAGAATGGCTGTGCTTAATTTCCCTTTAACGTGACGTCACTAAATCCAAGATGGCCGCTGTGTCACAAGGTAGTTCAGCCAATCAGAGTGTGGCATTTGTTCCCACGATCTGATTGGATGAAATACAATCTGACGCCTGCTTCGTGACATCATTTTAAAGAGAGGGAGAGAGGGAGAGAGGGAGAGAGGGAGAGAGGGAGAGAGGGAGAGAGGGAGAGAGGGAGAGAGGGAGAGAGGGAGAGAGGGAGAGAGGGAGAGAGGGAGATTTCATAGATAATACCATTACTATAAAGAACGACCAACTACAGACTTCTGTATCACGCAAACTTACAGTCAGAGCCAGCTATTTGAGGGACATTAGCTTCCACACCACACACACTAAAGCATGTTAGCATCTACTGCCAAGACATACGATACAACCGATATGCTCCGACACAGCAGACAGAGGCCAGTTGATTACAGCCTCTAGATCGGAATTCATAAATAGTGGATATAACCATAGAATTGTAGAACAGTAAATCCACAAAGCCAGCAGAATACCAAGAAGCGATCTCCTTGAATACAGATAGAAAATGACAAGCGACAGGGTACCTTTGGTGGTCACATATAACCAGTGCTTGACAAATCACCCAAAAATGTACTCGCCACCTAGCCCCTCCCCAGCCCCACCCCCAGCCTCGCCTTTTAAAAAAGAAATTGAATTAATTTCTAGAAAGAACTAATAACAACATTAGTTTTTGACATAACAGTTTATTTATTTATTACATTTATTCTTTTCTACAATTAGTCCTTGTTATATATTTACGTGTGTGTGTGTGTGTGTGTGTGTGTGCGTGCATGTGTGTGTGTGTCAGGATGCCACCACTTCACAATATCTAAAGCAGCAATCCCACCTTGGATCTTACCTGATCCGCAGTCCCTCAATGATATATATTGGAGGGGAGGTGTTCCCTACCTGTGATCTGGGTTAGGGGGGATTACAATGTCTTCCGTGTGAAGCTTGGGGGTCAGATCTCAAAGAAAGCAGTATAGGTTATGTCAGTGTAGGTATTTGCCAATTAAGATAAAAGTTGTGCGCTAAAAAAAAAAAATTCATGGTCGGTGCACTATGGGTTGGGGGGGGGGGCTGCTCCTTCCATTTGTCCTGGGCCCCATGATTTCTGTTGGTGCCCTGGGTGAGACAGAGGGTGACAGGGAGACAGTGTCAGACAAAGTGTGACAGGGTGAGACAGGGTGAGACAGAGGGTGACAGAGGGTGACAGGGTGAGGCAGAGGGTGACAGGGTGAGACAGAGGGTGACAGTGAGACAGGGTGAGACAGAGGGTGAGAGGGTGAAACAGAGGGTGACAGGGTGAGGCAGAGGGTGACAGGGTGAGACAGAGGGTGACAGGGAGACAGGGTGAGACAGAGGGTGAGAGGGTGAGACAGAGGGTGACAGGGTGAGACAGAGGGTGACAAGTGAGGCAGAGGGTGACAGGGAGACAGTGTGAGACAGAGGGCGACAGGGTGAGACAGAGGGTGACAGGGTGAGACAGAGGGTGACAGGGAGACAGGGTGAGACAGAGGGTGACAGGGTGAGACAGAGGGTGTCAAAGAAACAGTGTGAGACAGAGGGTAACAGGGTGAGACAGAGGGTGACAGGGAGACAGCGCGAGACAGAGGGTGACAGGGTGATACAAGTTGAGACAGAGGGTGGCAGAGAGAGATAGAGGGTGACAGGGAGAGACAGAGGGTGACAGGGTGACAGGGTGAGAAAGAGGGTGACAGGGTGAGACAGAGGATGACAGGGTGAGACAGAGGGTGACAGAGTGAGACAGAGGGTAAGGGAAACAGTGTGAGACAGTGGGTGACAGGGAGACAGTGTGAGACAGAAGGTGACAGTGTGAGACAGAGGGTAACAGGGAGACACAGAGGGTGACAGGGTGAGACAGACGGTGACAGGTTGAGCCAGAGGGTGACAGGGTGATACAGAGGGTGACAGGGTGAGACAGAGGGTGACAGGGAGACAGGATGATGACAAATGGTGACAGCGTGAGACAGAGGGTGACAGGGAGACAGTGTGAGACAGAGGGTGACAGGGTGAGACAGAGGGTGACAAGGTGAGACAGGATGAGACAGAGGGTGGCAGAGAGAGACAACGGGTGACAGGGAGAGACAGAGGGTGACAGGGAGAGACAGAGGGTGACATGGTGAGACAGAGGGTGACAGGGTGAGACAGAGGGTGACAGGGTGAGACAGAGGGTGACAGGGTGAGATAGAGGGTGACAGAAAGTGAGACAGAGGGTGACAGGCTGAGACAGGGAGACAGGGTGAGACAGGCTGACAGAGAGATAGAGAGAGGGGGTGGGTGACACTCTCCCACTTACACACACACCCACACACACACAAACACACACACACCCACTTACACACCCACACCCACTCTCCCACTTACACACACACCCACTCTCCCACTTACACACACACACTCTCTCCAACTTACACACACACATACACACAAACAGATAGACACTAACCCCCTCCCCTCTTCGAGAGTGAGTGTCCGCCCTCTCAAATTCCTCTCTCTCCCTCTTATCAGCAGTGCCGACAGGAGATGAAATATAGCAGTGACTGGGCGGCTCCTCTTATGGCTGAAGCCGGCTCACTGCAGTGGTATGCTGCATCTCCCTCTCTTCTCCCTCCCCCGTCTCTCTTACCTGCCATGAGAGTGAGGAAATCCAGCCTGGGGGGCTCCCTCCATCCACCTCGCCCACAATACACACGGAGGCAGCAGCAACACGAACAGCACTTCCTCCAGCCACACAGCGCCGCTCCACAGACATATCCAGCCAAAGCCACAATCTCCCGGCCTCTCTCCGCCTCTGGTCCCGGCAGTTGCTAGGAGATCCTTAGTGCGGGATGGCGTGCCTGTATGTGCATGCGTTGGTGCGTGCCATACTGCACCGACACACTTTATTCGAGCAAATACCCAGTATGTACCTGGCAGATACCTGGAATGCGCCGCTCCTCACCTCTGACAAGCCCCGTTGCGTTTGCCTTCCCAGCCTGGGTTCATGCCTGGCTGATGGGCGGCTGATCTGTTAAATGATAATGATTAGGATTTAATAGGCTGCAATGCTTCGCGTGTCTACCAGATGGCATAAATTCATGAATTGTAATGCAGTATATATATATATATACTGTGCAGTATTGCAGCCAGCGGGAATAAAATGCTTCAATCCCTGCCTGAAAAATAACCCAATGCACTCGGGCAGAAAACAGTCACAAACCTCAATACACCCGGGTATACCCGAATTCGTGGGACTAGCCGAGCTCGAATAAAGTGTGTCGCCAGTGTAGCGTCACTGCAGTGCCTCCAGTGATGTCTCATATTTTAAACTGGTCTTTAACTGTTACAAAAGCCTATAATATACATCCTCTCTAACTGTGCATGCAATGTATTGTATATAATGTATACCCTGTTCATTTATGTAACTTTATTTTTAACCATGTATTATTTGTCATATTAACTATGTCCAGGACATACTTGAAAACTAGAGGTAACTTTCAATGTACTACTTCCTGGTAAAATATTTTATAAATAAATAAATAAGGGATGTCTGCGGCTGGGCTTTTCTTCTGGCGTCCCGCGTTGCTAGGTTGATTGTGTCCCGACATTCTGAAATGAGCCGCGGCAGCGGCACTTGACAGGGGTTAAATGCACTCGCCCCAGGAGATCGGGCGAGTGCATTTGTCGAACACTGCATATAAACCACTCCTAGAAGCCCTATGCAAGATCGCCAGGGAACTACAACCCATTCTCCAGTAAGATACAACCCATTCTCCTGCAACAGGTCTTCCCTGAAATGCCCTTATTATCATATTGACAACATCATAATCTCAAGAAAATGATGGTGAGGAGTAAAGTATTCAACAGTACAACTGAATGCGTGACAAGAACATGCCAGGATGCAAGATTCAAAACAGCGCAATGCTCCCCACAGCGGGCACAAAATAAATACTACACAGGAATCTGAAGTACAAAATCAGAGGAAGGTTCACCTGTTCCACCAGGAATGTTGTGGACCACATCATGTGGATGAAATGCCCAGGGGGCTGCTTCTACGTAGGTGAGACGGGACAGGGGTTAAACAAAATAATTAATCTGCATCGCTACAGCATCACACGCGGAACAAAAGACAGTCCTGTCGGCGAACATTTCTCTAACTCTGGACATAAGATGAACGATCTGAAGGTGATCTTAGAACACCGAAAGTGAGATGGTTGCATGAATACAAATTTATGCAACTGTTCAGGAAACTTAAAAGGCTATCTGTTGCCCATATAAATATCCGGAGTCTGCTGCCCAAACTGGATGAACTAAGGGCATGGTGCCTTATGCATAAACAAAAAGCCATCGTTCTTACAGAAACATGGCAAACTCTTAAAACTCCTGATGCACATATTGCTATTCAGGAAAACTCAATTTTTAGGAGAGATAGGTCAAAGAGAGGAGGAGGTGTGTTATTTTATATTGCAAACACCTTACAATTTACACTGGTAAACTGCCCCCCAAGACCAACCTCTTTTGAAATCATAGTTGGCAGAATCTGCCTCCCCTTCTCTAAGCCCGTCCTGATTGCTGGCATCTACCGCCCCCCTAAAGCCCCTCTACAATCTCTGACTGATATCACCCAGTTTCTTGGCTCAATTTCCTCTCTGAATAGAAGAGTGAGCTGCTAGTTCTTAGGGATTTCAACTTCAATTGGCTTGACCTAAAAACCACAACATCCACACCCAAATCAAGTCGCTTAACCTATCGCAACTCATTTCCCAACCCACACGAACAAACCTGAAATCGCACAACCATTCCTTGCTTGACTGATTTTCTCCTCAAATCCCAGCAGAATCCAATCCTCTGGCATCCTTCCTGACATTTTCAGTGACCATGCAATAGTGTACTGTGTAAGGAAAATTAAACCGTCCAAATCAAGCCCTAAAGTTCTCCTCACTAGAACAGTTAGAAACTTTAACCCACAACAGTTTCTGGCTGACCTTACCAACTGCCCTTGGCACAGAATTGATTTAATTCCTGACCCTGATTCTGCGCTCGACTATTTCCAATCCGAGTTCTTAAAACTCTGTGATACCCATGCTCCACTACGCAGAATAAGGGTACAGGGTGCCCACCTTCCATGGGTTACACCTGACCGTATAGCACTATACCAATTCAGGGATGCCTTGTGGAAAAGCCACAAAATAACTGTCACTACCAAGGATCTCAATCACTACAGATGCCTGCGGAACATGTGCACAAGGCAAACAAGGCACGCAGAAGCACAATAATACTCTGACAATCTCCACCAGAACACATCAAACCCAGCTAACTTCTGGAAGGTTATCAACAACATATTCCAGCCTTCTAACCACCAACAGCAAAGTAATATCACTAAGAGCGATATTACTCTGACAAACCCCACGACATTGCAAATGCATTCAATGATTACTTTGAGGGGTGTGCTTTCTAACTTAATAGCAAAACGCAACCCAAACCACAAACCTGAATCTCATCCTGGGAGTAACCCTATAGCCCCACCCCCTCCCAACATTGCCCACAATTTTCAATTTGGCACAGTGTCCGAAGAGGAGATTACACAAGCGCTTCTCAAATTAAAACTAAGCAGCCAATGTGGACCTGAATTACTACAATCTAGGTTCCTAAGACTTGGTGCCCCAGCAATTGCCAAACCAATTGCTTCCATAGTCAACTCTATCCTGTCTGCAGGCCATATCCCTAAGACCTGGAAAGCTGCCAGAGTTGTCCCAATCTTCAAAAGTGGGGACAAAAACACTGTCTCAAACTACAGACCAATCTCCCTTCTCCCAATCCTATCCAAAGTCATGGAAACATGTGTCCACTCCCAATTAAGCGATTACTATAAGAAGACAAATTTCCCTAGCCAATTCCAATCTGGTTTTCGCCCCAAACATTCTACCGTAACTACCCTGCTAAAAGTTTGCAATGAAATCCAGTGTGGAATGGAACGGGGTCAACTCACTGGTGCAGTATTCCTAGATTTTGTAAAGGCTTTTGATACTGTTGATCATGCATCCTGCTTAACAAACTCCAGAGCTCTGGAATAGGGAAGCATGCTTTAAACTGGGTTCAGTCCTACCTATCAGGAAGATCCCAACATGTGTCCATCTCTGGCTCTAACTCTAACCCCCTGCCTATCACCTGTGGCGTCCCGCAAGGCTCTGTTCTGGGGCCCCTACACTTCTCAGTGTTCATCAATGATCTTCCCACAGCTTGTCAGGAAGCCTCAATACACATGTATGCAGATGACACAATCCTATATGCACACAGCCATAGCCTCTCTGACCTTCAACACATACTTCAGTCTGACTTTTTCAGACTTGAAAACTGGATTTCCCAAAATAAACTGTTTTTAAACACTGACAAGACTGTAACAATGGTGTTTGGGACCAAGACTAAATTTTTAAAGCTTCCAGCGACTGAGCTCCAGATTACAGCCATCACTAACACCACCCTAACTCCTTTTACTAGTTTTAAATACCTGGGCATATGGTTTGACTCCCACTTAACATTCGGGATGCACATTAATACCCTGACAACCAAGACCTATGCCTAACTAGGGGTACTTTACAGGAACAAATCCTCCCTAAGTCTCCTGGTCAGAAAACGTATCGCACAGCAGATGCTAATGCCAATTATTGACCATGGAAACATAGTATTTGGCTTGGCACCTCAAACCCACCTTAGCAAACTTAACACCCTCTACAACTCAATTTGTCGTTTTGTTCTCCAATGCAACTATAACACACATCACTGTGAAATGCTCAAAGAACTAGATTGGTCATCACTCGAGTCTAGGCGCAAAGTTCGCCTTTCCTGTCTTGCCTTTAAATTCATTATGGGCAAGCTACCCAGCTACCTGAACAAGCTCCTCACCCCTACCACATGCAGCACCTATCATCTGAGATCAGACTCCAAAAGACTGTTCATGGTCACAAGGCTTAACAAAGTATCCTGCGGCTCCTCCTTCTCTTACCGTGCACCCCAAAACTGGAACAACCTACCAGAGACTCTTACATCCACCACCAGTCTAAGTTCTTTCAAATCTAAGGCTGTCACACATTTTAATGTGGTCTGTAACTGTTTCATACGCCCATAATACAAATTATCTTTAACTGTGCATGCAATGTCTTGTATATAATGTATACCCTGCTCATTATGTAACTGTATTTGTAATCATGTATTATTTGTCTTAACTCTGTGCCCAGAACATACTTGAAAACGAGAGGTAACTCTCAATGTATTACTTCCTGGTAAAATATTTTATAAATAAAATAAATAAATAACCATTTTCTCTTCCTGTGGGTGAAACCTACATTAAATTGTGTGGGATCTTTTACTCTTTGGCAACATTTCCCCTTTGGGTAAAATAATATATCTTGTACATTACCCACCCCCCCCCCCCCCTCCTCCCCTATCCTTTCCCCTCCTCTTTTCTTTGATTGGAAAATGTATTATCTGTAGAAGTGAATCATGCCTGTATGCTCTTTTTGGTATAGGTTTCATGTTAATTTTCCCAAATATATATAAAATGTACGATAAAAATATGCACACAGCACACCGGGAGTCAGTACAAATACAATAATTAATGCAGGTCCTCTTGACCTCACAGATAAAAAAAATCAATGAAAAACAAAACAGAATATAATCTAAACAAAGTCACTTTAAGTGACATTTGAAGCTAATGAAACAGACATAGCAATACAGTATGTGCATCAAAAGCCTACTACAAAACCCACATTGCTACATATGCCATACAATTGTGAATCAAATGGCAATATGGACAAAAAAATTAAAATTAAAGGTAAACCACAAATGGGGGAAAGGTGGGGGCAGACACTGATCATGAATCTGGAATGGCGGGAAGCCAAGGATGGCACTGATGTATCTGTCCGAACTGCGCCTTCACTTGGTAGTGTGGATCCTAAACACGGGGGTGATCCCCTGAAGAAGCAGGCTGTTGCGAAACACGTTGAGGTGACGTGAGGCTGCTCTAGCACAAACACCCATTGGCTGGGGCCGAGATCAGGAATTGGTAGCGAAGTGGAGTGCCTCTTTTTCTATTTTGAACAGAATAGTTAGCACCAATGACACTGTAGCGGTTAAGGACCACTTACATTTTTTTTCATCTATTACATGCGGCATGTGTGGGCGTAGAAGGGCCTGAGATCGTACTTGCATTGAACTTTGCAGCATTTTTGTTTATACACTAAAAGCATACACCACTTGTTTTTTCATGTAGCTTAAATCACCCCTGGGTTACATGTCACCTTGATTGGAAAACATTGATCTAGTGTAATACAAGTAATATATTAAAACATGCAGTATTTAGCATAAACTGCACTGTAGTCATCTGTATAACATAAGTAAAGGTTGGGTAGGCAAATGAGCATGCAGCAATGCCGCTCTCTCACTCTACACCCTCCCTTCCCAAACAGGCAGTTCCTGCACCTAAATCTGGAGGAAGGATGGAGGAATTACCCTCAGAACGCATGTGGGCAATGGGTGTCTACCCTCACCACCCCCTGATATCATCCATGAGCGTGACGGTGGTATGAATTGTCCTCTGCCTGTATATTAATGGTTAAACACTTAATTTTTACAATTTTATTTCAAAACACGTCATATAGGGGTACCTGCAATGTGCAGAGTGGTTAACACTCCATCAGCCTTCTGCCTACAGTTTTATTCAGTGTTTAGTAAGATGTTTGAATAAACTATAGAGTACTAGATCATTAACTCTCCACATTCCCTATGCCTGTGTTAATAGCAAAATACAATATTTGAATATACCAGACAGACATTCAGACCCCATTAGTTGTAGACCTGAGTCATAACAGCAGCAATTCCAGAAAACATTTCTATTATAGTTCAGACCAGTGGGGTACGGTGAGCTGCAGATTATGCTTAAACCAAACCACAGCATGGCCCTTGAGCAAACAAAACCTGGTTAAACTAGTTGATTACTTGGCTTGTATAGTTGTATACAGCTTTAGACCAGTAGGGCACGACGAGCCACTAATAAAGCATTAAGGAAACAAATCAAACTGTGGTGAGGCAGTTAAACAAACAAACCAGCTGCTCTGTATTCAACACACCACTGTTCCTTTATTTTATTTTTTGTGCAGTTAAACATAATTTAACACAGTACAGTACATTTTGTTCAAAACTCTTCAAAATAAAACTGTATTAAATTAAAATGCAGGGCTTAATGAAGATCTTTATTAAGAAATGTTCTTTTTGTTGATATATTAACTTATATTTTTTATTTATGGGGTCATGCTCTGCACTGAAAAGGTCGTTTTTGTGCATGTACAATAATTCAGTGGAACACATACAGTATGTGTTATATTGTACAGGCATAGAGCACACATGAGCACTTGTGCAACTACAACAGTTTTTAACTAATGCATGTATTTTATAGGTGGAGCTTCTCAAGAGACAGTCACGGCCAGTTGGTGGAAGATTAGATTTCTTCGGGAATCTTCATAAAAATATTAATTCACAACATTAACCGATCCAGTGGACTTCATTTTGCTAATACTGTACAATACCATCCACAATCACCAAAACCTTGCTAATGTCATTTGCAATGCATACTGTTTCTGTGCATTATTTTAATAAATGCAAATTTACCGACACTGGTGATTTCTTTACGTTTCTAGTACTGAAAAGTATATGGGAAGAAGAGGTGATTATTGGTGTCTTAAACAGCTGGGGCTTTTCTAATACAGTAAAATAGAGAACATGCATGACTGTAGCAATAGTCTCCGAATAAATTGAATTTGGTTTTCTAACACCCTAGTGCCACTTGTCATAAATTCAATGAACTATGGAGGCAACCAGATACCACTGGCAGGTGTGACCATGGGCCTGTGACATGCAATTAATTGCTAAGGCATTTTTACTTTTTTAATCATGTCATGGGAGCACCATGCTAGAGTCCAAGAAAAAGAAGTGCAGCGACTTTTTTTTTCCCACACCACAATCTTTAACATGACAATTTTAAAAAAAATCACGTTTTCATTTTCAGGGTACAATAAAGTAGTCACAATAAATATAATATTTCAGGATTCCACATGCTCCCCTCCTTACCAGCTTCTCCCCACATGCACCCATTCTATATAGCTTCTACCCCACATTCTTTCCTCTTCTCCAGCTTTTCCCCCACGTTTCCCTCTTCTGCAGCTTCCCCTCCACACCAGCCTTCTCACCAGCTTCTCTCCCACATGTTACCCTCCTCCAAACAAATTTTTCTATACATGCCTTCCTTTCTCTCTTACTCTCCCCTCATGTCTAACACGATGACCTCTTTCACTCTCACTCTTCCCCCTTCTCTCTCACACCTCCATTTCTCTCTCACTATTCCCTCAACTTCTCTCTATCTTCTGCCCCCTTCTCTCTCTTCCCCCCCTCTTCTTTCACTCTTCTCCCCTCTTCCCTCTTCTCACCCCCTTCTCTCTCACTCTTCTCCACCCTTCACTCTCACTGTTTTCCCCCTTGTCTCTCACTCATTACCTCCATTTGCTCTCACTCTTAACCCCCTTTTCTCTCCGTCTAAACCTCCCTTATCTCTTACTCAACCCCACTTCTCTCTCTTAACCTCCCTTTTTCACTTAACCCCATTTCTCTTCGCCACCCTTCCCCCTGCCTTTTCTCTCTCTCTTAACCCAATTCTCTTGCACTATTAAACCTCCCCTTCTTTCTCACTTGAACTCCCCCATCTCTCACTCTCTAAACCTCCCTTATTTCTCACTCCTCACTCCTTCTCTCTCTCATTCTCCCTGCCTTTTCTATCTCTTCTTCCCTTTCTTTCTACTCTTCTACCCTCCTTTATCTCTTACATTTCTCCCCTTTTCTCTCACTCTTCTACTCCCCATCTCTATTCACCCTGTCCCTTCTCTCACTCTAAACCCTCCTTCCCCCTTCTCTTACTCTTCCCCCTTTTCTCTCACTCTTAATTTCCAACCCACCAGACTCTATCTGGAGAACTTGGGTTCAAAATTATGGTATCAGAGGCCTAGGTTCCCCTGCCTCTTCTTCTTCCACTGGGTACGGCAGTACAAAGCTTCACACCAACGTTTTCCAGTTAGAACCTGGGGGTAGAGAAAGGGTCTGCAGAACTGCCAGAATGCTGATCTGGCTCTTTAAATTAGTGCTGGGACAGATGTTTCGTTGCATTTATTCTCTATTCTAGCCATAGAATTACAGTAAGTCTTGCTTTATATGTACTACAAGAATATTGGGGTAAAGGTCCCCCCAAGAAATGATATACCCACATATTTCTAAATTGCTGCATCCGGAGTCAGAATGAAAAATGAACAGTGGAGCTGATATAAATTAACCCCTAGTTGGGACGTGGTCTGGCAAGACTATGAAGGGTTGTCCAGGAGAAGTCCTAGGACCCACCTAGACCCCATACAAAAGTCCTGCAACATAATAAACCAGTACACCTGGGGAAGCTCCAATTTCCAAAGTAGTATCAGAGTACTCACATATGTCTTTCAATCATCCGGTATTTCGTGTGCTCCACGCTGTTTGAAGATGCAGAGAGAATTCACCGTCACTGGGAAGGAGAGTGAGACAGCGGGCATGGCCGCACAGCAAAAATGGCAAAAGGCTGGACTGCGCTATAGGATAACTTTATTAAAGCATAGGATAGTTTAAAAACAAGAGGAAGGGTGGCACCCCCCCGCGCCACCCTTCCTCTTGTTTTTAAACTATCCTATGCTTTAATAAAGTTATCCTATAGCGCAGTCCAGCCTTTTGCCATTTTTGCTGTGCGGCCGTGCCCACTGTTTCACTCTCCTTCCCAGTGACGGTGAATTCTTTTTGATTTATCTGTAGCAGCTTCCACTCTGCAGATACAGTATGTCCCTCTCTTTCTATGTAATTTACACCAAAAATATATAAATATATATAACTGGGTCTGAACTGGGACGAGACTTAGATATGATAAAATATAATTTATTCCTTGATAAAGGTGAACACATCAGATATACAAATAACAGGCAAAATATAGACACTTACTTTAAAGATGGAAATGATGAAACAGTCACATCTGGACTGGCAGTTCATACAGAAATCTTCATTATCCCAAGACATTGTATAGCATGTCTCTCAGCAATCAAGATGGTATAGAAGAACACTTCAGATGATATCAGAAGACATCACAGCAATACATGCAGCCCATGAATGAAGACTTTGCATAAAGACATGAGGACATGAAAGAACAATAGCCCTAGGCTGAGCCTTGTTCTTATACAATTATTTGCCTTTGAACACCACCTAAACCCAGCCCCTCTCATAAATCAGCGGTGAAGTTGACAGGTTTCCTCAGAGTAAAACTCCTCCCACCCCACGACGTTTAAAAACTGCTTTTCCCTATCTAAATAACTTCATAACTTCAGTTCAGTGATACTTACTGGCATGCGAGATATATTAATACATTCCGTCACGCCTGACGCTCCCAATGAGACCAAATATTACCGTGTAATATTAAAATTAAGAGAGATATTAATATCTGTCTGTTCGAGCCGGCTAAACATCAGGTGTATGTAACCGTTAGTTGCGGGTAAGTCCCACGAATACACATATGTAACTCTTAGCATGTTCAGCCAAGGACATCTCATAATATTCTTATATTTAATAAGGTCACCCCTTCTGATTTTCTCCTTGGGTAGCCCCACCCCTTGCTCCCATCAATAAATCCTTTGAAGCAGGGACCCCTGGGTGGGGGGGACATTTGTCATCTGGTTTTAGATTACTCTTGCAGGATACCTTTTGTTGTAAGGTGTGAAATGGGACACTGAAAGCCTGCTCTGGTTTGAATCATCTCCGCCCTCCTGTAAACAGTGTAGGTGATAAACTCCTTTGAACAGCGCTTAAATTCTAGACATTGGGACGCTTCCCGTGACCATCTGCTATCTTATGGCCAAAGGAATTTCCTCTGATTTCTGTCCCTGCAAAGAAAATTACACAAAGGGCTATAATCACTAATGAATTATTAACCCTTGCACTCCCGGATGGATCCCAGTGTGTGTGTGATGCAGACACTGATTAAAACAGATATTACAATGAAACAGGGGAACAGGGGAATATACATTTTCATGTTATAACAAGGGTTAAATAACATTTCTGGACCTCAGCCCAGTTAACCCCTTGTCTCCCTGGTGAGGTTAGAGGGTTGCCAATTGGGGTGTAACCCCTTTAATCCCGGGCCAAATCCTCACAAACGTCACAATGGCTATCTGTCTTTGTACTGTATCTCTGTGTCTCCACTCATGCAGCATCGGGAGTGAATGTTTCCATATTAAGTTAAACCCTTTTGGGTTTATAATAGACTAATGAGCACAAAATACCCCCTGATGCAGATAATACAATTTTTTTAGTTATTTTTTTATCTCTCAGCATTTTACGGAGCTAATCGGAACTTGATCAATCATGTAGTTGGCTAATATTTTCTCATGTGCATGCACTTTTGCAATACTGGGGTACATTTATTGCACTTACATATGTTATGTGCATTTGCATGTGCATTATTGACAATGTTGTTAAATCTAACTTGCATTAAACATAAATACAATTAGTATAATACCAGTGTTATTTGTGTGTAAATCTAGTGAATATAGTTATAAATAGAACTCCCTATTGTGGGAAAAAGTGCAGATAATTAGCAATCTCAACTTTAATTTATTGTAGACCATGGTCCACTGTATATTGTGACTGCATCTTTCAGGCTGACAGTAGTCATGTGTACCCATATTACAAGCTTGAACACTAACCATAGCTATAGCTATACCTGCTAAGTATGTTGAATTACTTACAAAGGTTTTTTCCTTAGAATAGACATTATCTGTTCTTTGTATATATACTCTTCATATATCCTGTAACACCATCACTATAAATATAGGTAGACATTATTTTTCGTACAAAATTCTAAGAAATACAGATGAAGCAAGAATTTCCATTTGCGCGGGCGCGAGTCCGCGTGGTCCCGTGACCATGTCAAATATGGTCCAGAAGGATTAATGCTGAGGGAGGTCCCATTGAAAAGAATGTACCCTTGAAGCTCTGATGTGGCAGCTTTCACGAGAGACCAGACAGTTTACACCTTTTTACCAGGATCATTTCATTGAATTACTACAACCAATCCCAGCGTGGGAACTTTCTTCCCAACCAATCAGAGCGATGCCAGTCTTCTGAAGCTGGGCAAGTGGATCTTCTGAATCCACCAAGGGCATGCGCAAGCTTGACACCTTAGCTACTTGGGATGCAGAAGCCACACACTGGTTGAGGCTCCTCACTGTCTGGGGACACACTATATTCCCCACACACTATAAACTAGACTTAGAATTTTAAAACGCCTCACAACCTTATCTATGGTTGGAGCACCCCCAGAAACCCTATACCGGGTCCCGGGTGACCTTGGCATTAACTGGGTATCCCCCTTAACCTAGGAACCCCTTGACCGTTCCAGGGACACCTCACATCCCTATGCCCCATTTACCTTTCTGGTCTGTGCAGAAGCAGAGAATCCTAGCAGTGAGTCGTGCAAGCATTTTCAAGGGTAGATTTTGCTGTAGCAATGTGTCTATATGTATCCTGTTATCTGACCTGATTCCTGGGTACATTTTGGGGGTATCCAGCAACTCTGGACCTCGACTATCTAGACACATTCTGACAAGACTTTTCCGCAAACCCCCCTTGAAACTCATAGCCCAGCAACTTCTGCTTGCTGGTACTCCTGGAAAGGTAAAAACACATACATTCTTTACTGTCGCATAATTTTACAACATGCATGTACAATCACTGGGCTCAATAGCTGACACTCCCAAACCCTAATTGTGTACATGGATCAGAGGTAACCAAACAGGCTTAACCTTTATTAGTGAGCCTGGTTACCCCCTCACCGTCACACCTCCCCCTCAAGATGAAGGCTCTGTTGTAGACACCACAGCAGGTGGCTCCGCAAGCCTGGCACTTCTTGAGGTTTTTGGTGCACACGCAGATAGAGTTTTATTCACAAGATAAATCTGAGGAGCCTGTGTTTGATTCTCAGAATAGATCACAGGATAGGAATCAAGGAAGGTACAGAAAGAGTGATAATTGTAGAAAGTCAGGACACTTTGCCAGAAATTGCAGAGCTCCTAGGAGAGATAACCAGAGAAACCAGAATGACCGTTATCAGAACACTGGTGACAGAGATAGAGATTTTTGAAAGAGGACTCTTTAACTTTGTTAAAGGTATTAGCTGAGAAAGAGCATTAAGTAAATAAGCAGAAAATACAATTTTGGCAATGTAAAGTTAAGACATGCAACCAAAATTTCTAATACCATATTAAACCAAGTATGAGTGCATACTGAATGGAACTAATAATGTCACAGTCCATCGGTGCACCTTATTATTCTCAACAGATTGTCTTTGCTTAGAAAAAAAAGATCCTGGATAGTCTGAAGTGAGGATTCCCAAGAGGGGTCTTCCCCGCCTAGATTGAGAATCTCAGGTTTTCTTAAGTATTGCGAATCTCTGTGGGGAACATGCCCAAGAAAAGTTCAAGGTAGGGTAAATATATTTCCCCCCCAAATTATTTGTTAAGATTGTCAGGTATAAATATGTTACAAGGATTGTTTTCTTGAGTAATACATGTGTCTGTGATAGTAGAAGTTTGCAAGTTATTACAAAAAAAAGAATATCATTAATTGCTCTCGATTAAGTTTACACCCCCACAACAACACAAACTAATCAATACAGGTTAAAGGAGAGTTGTCATATCTGGGAAGATCATTTGATTTTTGCCATTTTTATAATTGGCCTGGTAACTGGTAAGATTTAAGAGTTCATTCGTACTGCCAAGGCGAATGAGCTTCTTAAACCAGAAGATATTATTTTCCCTCTGCTCTATTTCCACCTCAAGAGAGGATGGAGAGACAGAAGCCCACAGCTGAAGTGATCCCCCTCCTTCCAACTGAACAAAGTGCAGAGATAACATTCCAGGCACAAAAGTTAACTCGAAGCTTCATAGCTTTAAATTAGTTTTAAATCAGGTTAGATATGATAAAAAGAAAATAGAAGTGTGCTTTGTTGTTTTTTGTTTGTTAAATTAATTGGCAGGGTATAAAAGTGGAAATTATGTGTTTGTGTCTGTAGTGGGGTTGCCACCTCTCCGGATTTCACCCGGAGACCTCGGGTTTTGCATCCCCTTCCCGGGCTACAGGTTTGACCCTGAAATCTCCGGGTGGGCGGTTTGTTACAGACAGGGCAGCATAGTAAGTGACTTCTCATTGCTACATCATACATCACTCACATATTCTTTGCATTTATCACGGGACTATCTGTGTGCAGAACTTATTTCCTCCCTTCGCTGCCTACTACATCTGGGTCACAGCCCTATGCTCTATTGCGCATTACTCACACGTAGGGGATCATGGGAGTTGTAGTTTTTATTAGACAAGATCGATTGACACATATAAACAACACAGTAACATTCCCAGAAACCCTGCCAGGGAAAACACACCACCCCCATGTATCTTACCTCCTCTATCTCTTCTCCCCCTCCCTCTCCTTTCTCCCCTCCCTCTCCCTTCTCCCCCCTCCCTCTCCCTTCTCCCCCCTCCCTCTCCCTTCTCCCCCCTCCCTCTCCCTTCTCCCCCTCCCTCTCCCTTCTCCCCCTCCCTCTCTCTTCTCCCCCTCCCTCTCTCTTCTCCCCCTCTCTTCCTCTCTTTCTCCCCCCTCTCTTCCTCTCTCTTCTCTCCACCCCTCTCTTTCTCCCCACCCCTCTCTCTCTCCTCCACCCCCCTTAATCTCCTCCACCCCTCTCTCTCTCTTTTCTCACCCCCTCTCTCTCTTCACCCCTCTCTCTCTTTTCAGTAAAGCTGCTTCAGTTCCTCCCTTTTGATAGCAACGAGGTAACCTTGTCTTTGTTAAATTAACTCAAGTAAAGTAAACTGAGATAAATTGTAATAAATTAATATTGATCAGCGACGACTGTGTCTGCAACAATTATCATCAGCGTTAGTTATAAATAATAGAAATGATGTAAGGTAATATATAATTCCATATAATTCCATATACCATTAACGCAGCAATAGTGCCCGCAACAGCAGTCTCCCGACATCTCCCCCTGCAACTACTGTCAATATGGCTGCGCGGCGTCAAATGACGCTGCGTTGCCATGCCAATGGGAACGTCACGTGATGTGACTGCATCATCTGATGCTCGTTGCCATGACAATGAGACACCACATGATGTCACGACGTCATGCGGCGCCAAATTGTTATGGCAACACAGTGCCATTTAAAAAAAAAATCTCCAGGTTACCATCAGTCGAAGGTGGCAACCCTGGTCTGTAGTCGGTGGTTTCAAAATTTTTATGGAAAATCCCCTTTTGTGTTTTCTATTTGTGTGTAACCAGGAAATACATTTCAATTGTATTTGTTCTGGTTAGGATATGTTTGGGACTTTTTAATGCTGCTAAAAGCTCATATGCATATTGTTTAAAATAATATGTTAAGAATGTCTTCCCTTAAAATATGTCCCAGGTTTTTTATTTTATTTTTAGGTTACCATGGGAAAAACGTCTGCATTGGGCTCTGGAAAGAGATCAATTTTAATCTCTGAGTTGCTGGATTTCAAGTGTTTTTCTTTACTGAGCAAAGAATCAAATAAGAAATAATACATATTAAATAGATTTAAACTGTAAGAAATGTAAAGTAGTAGGGTTGAAAATAAGTATTTTGAATTCCAAAGTTGTTGCAAAATTCTTAAAACTATATCAGGAAACCAAAAAGTAATTCAGTTGTCTCTCTGTCTTGAAAATAGCTGCAGCACTTGTAGCCCCCCTTCCATCACCCTTTTTAACTGAAAGGTAAACAGGAGTTGCATGTCTGTGAGACATGGAAGTTAATTATTAACTGTGACATAGTCCAAAGATGTTAGGCAGCTTTCTGCCCCGTTTTAGGTCAGAAAGTGCAGGAATAGTTAAAAATGATCCATTCCACAGCTTCACATTTACTCAGGCTGGTGGATGGAAAATCCACCGCAGATTACAATGGGTCTAGTTCTCCCTCACCTGCTCTCCTAATCACTAACACAGGTATTTAGAACAGAGAGGTTTGCATTTCAGTCTCTCTCCTTAGAGCCTGGGGGCTGGGCGTGTCGCTGCTCCCCTGCATCCAGTTTGGGGTGGACAGCCCCTTCAAGTATCACAGTACCAGAGGATTTGCCTGGACACTTGGGACCGAGTTCCCACCACGAACCGATAAGACAAACACATGTTTACTGCCGTATCTAATAGACTGTATGCTTTATCTGGTGACCCTAAATAAGAGGGCATTGTTTTAAACTGGGGAACCAGGTTAGTTGGCCCAGCAGCATTTAGAGGCTGATTATGATTTGTAGTTAGATCCTTGAAAGGGATAGGATTTTATTTATATAATTTGGTTTCTTGTTACTTGAAATAACAGTGTGGGAAATACTATAACACTGATATGAGTAAACTGCTGAATGTAAATATCTGAGTGCCTCTTGCCTACACATGTTAAAGCTGCAGTCCCTTACTTGGATGAAAATAAAGCAGGCAGAAGCCTGAGTTAAGCAGCATAATACTTTGCATGATCCTGTTTTTGTATAAATAACCCTAGAAGACTGTGTCGGGAAGAACCTAGACAGACGTCAGCGCTACAAAAGAGGGGCGTTTGTCACATAACCTACTGCTGCGCCAGCTTTTATTCTTAGTAATCGCTGGCATGTACCTGGCATGTTCCTGGAATGCCACTCTGTTCACCTGGAGCATGCCGGGCTCCTTTTGCCTTCCCAGCCAGGCGCATGCCCGGCTGACGCGCGGTTGATGTGTTAATTAATAATGGTTCAGAATTTACTAGGCTGCAATGCTTCGCGTGTCCGCCAGATGGCATAAATTCATGACTTGTAATGCGCCGAATCAGTAATGTGTCGGCTTGCAGGTGTTTCGTTTAAAAGAGATACTGTACCACAGTGTGCCATTGTAACTTGGCCTTGGCCTTGAGACTGAAGGAAGAGTTGCCAAAATGTATCAATTTAGGCTTTTCATATTAAAGAAAGACAAAGACAGTTTCAGTTTGTGTTACACTATTCTCCAGAGACCCACCCGCCATGAGTGTTCAAGTGCAGCCTGCTTTCCAAAAACCTGACAGAAGTTACGCGTATTTGATATGGGCCGCGATTAATGCAACAGAGGATAAGATGGCAACAGTTGCTCAAATGTATCAGTATTTTATCGAAAAATATGACTTTTACAAATTTTCGCCAACTCCTCATACGTGGAAGCGTGCAATAAGGAAAAGGTTATGTAGTGACCCCTGTTTTCACCGTATTGAGCCCCAATTTGTTGGAGGGTATTGGTGTGTATCACCGGGTTTTTCCCGTATCTATGATCATGGAGGCGGCAAAAGGCATAGGGGCGTGTTAAAACCAACAAGAAGCGACAGTCGCTGCCAAGCAATGCACCAGCACAGGCTTCCAATGACGGTCCCACTGTCAGTGACAACCCTGAGCCTGAGCCTGAGGCTGAACTGGATTTGGCGTGCAGTTTTGATGAAGCTTGCATGTACCTAAGCGATTTCCAGCCTCACCTGCTGACTACAGATGGACTAGTCCCGCTGCCAACTATCGACGTGGATGATGAAGAAAGCTGGACTGGCAGTGGACCGGTGCCGGCACAAGCTGAAGGGGAAATTCAATGGTGAGTACTGTCTTGTTGCCGTATTATTTTGGTGGGGCTGGCTGGGTACTTCTTTAGGGGGCTGACCATTACTGTACATTAAAACTTTTATTTTTGTTTTTCCTCAGAAAAGAAAACGGCTAATGGGGGGATTTCGATGGATAATATTGTACTGTATGCTGATGTTTTCCAGCCATACAGTATACTGTGTAATAAACCCAAATAAATAAAACTATGCATTTATTCTACATATTCAGTATCGTTTCATTATTTGTCTTCCACAGTATACTGTACAGTGGTATACAGTGCCTAACATCTATGGGCAAAAATAATTTTATTCCTAGGTGCCCTAGAACAGAAGTTCTCACGCCAATTGCCCGTGAACTTGACCGCGGCCCTAAGTAGTTCCCACGCCAATTGCGCGAATATAATGTAAAATAACCCGTTCTGTGGGTCTGAGCGGGTTGAAATTTACCTGGTCCCCATGCGGGAGGACCCTTGCCATAGTGGCAAAATATCAGCTTTGCACGACCCCCGGAACCGGAGATACCAGAAGACAGTTTAAAAGCACATTACCAAAGTGGCTTTTTTTCTGCCATGCAAGTCAATGGCAGAAACCTGAACTTTAACATCACTCTAACTCCGTTCTGTTGCCACGAGAGGGTCGCAATTTGCCATGCAATCCTGCCGCAACTAGGGCTACATGGTGACCGAATTTGAGCGCTCTAGCTTAAACAGAACCGGAGTTCTGGGTCCCAGGTTTCTGCTAATTGTGACTTAGCCGCTTCAAAGCTTTCTCCGCCATTTGCGCTCAATGCTAGGACCCTCCTCGCCGGCGTGACCCTTTCTCGCTGCCATTACTGCTGGGACCCTGTTGGGGTCAAGTGAGGGGGTTCCTAACATCTAGGGGCCAAATAAATTTTATTTCTAGGTGCCCTAAAACAGAAGTTCCCATGCCAATTGACCTAGTTCCCACGCCAATTGCCGTAGTTCCTACGCCAATTGCGCGACCAGCCAGTTAAAAAACAGACCAGCAAGCCGCTACAGTACAGTACATTTGTTACACTGGCAAAGGAGCAAATGGAAACAATGTGAGGCAATTCAACATGGTCTTTTATTCGTGGAGTCAGTACAAAAACATTTATTTACAATATTGAAACATTTAAAGTGCACAAGGAAACATTTTTGGTGCATGGGGCAAAGGGAGTTAAAGTGACTTGCTTTTTTTGTACTGTATTTGGGGGTTGTCTTTGGGGGTTTATTCATCCAATTATTATGATGAACTGCCTTTTGAAATTACACTGCTGTTAACTACAGTATTTCAGCCACACACCTCCACAGTTTTTAATCCCTCCCTAGCCAAGCGTTAATCGGCTGAGTCACCCTAGCTAGCCTACAGTACCATCCCCCTCTCTCCACACACTGGGTCGTTGATCTGCTGCATATAGGCATTGTGTTCTTGATCCGCCCATAGCCGAGCTACAGTACAAACACTCAGCACGCCTGCTTCTAATCACACCATCCCCCTCCCCCAACCCTTAGAGGCCTGTTCTTTGAACGGTACTGTAATGCTTTGAAAAGTCCCCTCTCGAATCTGAAATGTAAATCTTTGTCAGTCACTATGGTTTACAGTCACATGTTTTTAATACAATACAGTACATTCTTTAATATCTTTAAAATAAAAATATATAAATCCTGTATACAGTATACTGTAAGTACATACTGTATAATTTAAAATAACGCGTTCTGTGGGTCTGAGCGATTGAAATTTACCTGGTCCCCATGCGGGAGGACCCTTGCCATAGTGGCAAAATATCAGCTTTGCACGACCCACGGAACCGGAGATACCAGAAGACAGTTTAAAAGCACATTACCAAAGTGGCTTTTTTTCTGCCATGCAAGTCAATGGCAGAAACCTGAATTTTAACATCACCCTGACTCCGTTCTGTTGCCATGAGAGGGTCGCAATTTGCCATGCAATCCTGCCGCAACTAGGGCTACATGGTGACCGAATTTGAGCGCTCTAGCTCGAACAGAACCGGAGTTCTGGGTCCCAGGTTTCTGCTCATTGTGACTTAGACGCTTCAAAGCTTTCTCCGCCATTTGCGCTCATTGCTAGGACCCTCCTCGCCGGTGTGATCCTTTCTCATCGCCATTACTGCTGGGACCCTGTTGGGGTCAAGTGAGGGGGTTCTTAACATCTAGGGGCAAAATAAATTTTATTTCTAGGTGCCCTAAAACAGAAGTTCCCACACCAATTGACCTACTTCCCACTCCAATTGCCGTAGTTCCTACGCCAATTGCGCGACCAGGCAGTAAAAAACAGTGCAGCAAGCTGCTACAGTACAGTACATTTGTTACACTGGCAAAGGAGCAAATGGAAACAATGTGAGGCAATTCAACATGGTCTTTTATTCGTGGAGTCAGTACAAAAACATTTATTTACAATATTGAAACATTTAAAGTGCACAGCAATTCAAAACATCAACAAAACAAAACATTTTTGGTGCATGGGTCAAAGGGAGTTAAAGTGACATTTTAAGTAACATCTCCTTTATTAAAGAAACCCAGTACTGTATACAGTACAGTAGGATGGTGCCCAACACTGTCAGTCAGACCTGCACCAGTTCAGTCCTAGAGGGCAGCAAACAGGGCAGGTTTTCAGGGCAAAATATGGAGAGTACAATACAGTTCAGCACAACAGTATTGTCTCACTGACAGTCCTCCACATTGTCCATCCATGGCCGATTCCTTGCATGGCGCAAAACGCCATTAATGCAGTCTCTAACGCTTTTCATTACAGGATCTGTAACTGTATAAAAGCGCCGCAATTCTTCCACAATGTTTTTCCTTAAATTGGCAGGAAGGGCCTTTTTTAGGCGATTCCCATCGTAGTTCACTTTGAACACCCACTCGCAGTACAACGTGTAGGGAACCTGGTGCTTAAAAATGATCAAGGCATACTTGTGGGGTACACCAGCACTCATCACCCTATACTTCTCCCTAAGCGCTGCTGGCAGATCGCACAGGGTGATGTCGGGCACTGTTTCTATGCGAGCGGGTGTATGTCTTTTGGGAAGGGGTGTGCTTGAGGCGACGGGCGATGGTAGGATGTCTGGGAGGAAGCTTTCCTCCGGTCGTGGTCACCGTGTTGTCTCCTGGCGTGGTCTTGATGGGGTTGTCATGTCCTCCTCAACGGCATACATGTACACTACATCTTGTGGTGGAGGGGGGGTGCTTGGTGATGGAAGGGGGTCGATGCTCCCATTCATCACATCCATGTCACCCTCCTGCTCCGGCGTCGGGGAAACAGGGGCATTAGCACCGAGCAAATAATGTATGCCCACAATGTCAGCCTCTATCTTCTCCATCCGTTGATCCATCCGTTGCTCCATTTGTAGCATCCGTTGATCCATCCCTTGCTCCATTTGTAGCATCCGTTGCTCCACATTTAACATGGTCTCCAGAAGCAGATCTATTTTTGCCAGCACAATAGAATTCCCGGGGAAATCCACACTTATCTCATTCAGCATTCGGTCCAACGAGCTGCTTCTTGTGCATGGCGTCTGGACATCTGGGGGGATGGGTGCAACGGAGGATGAGATGGGGGTTCGATGGAGAGAAGCGGCATCGATGGAGAGTGGAGGAGGTGACCTGTGGATACCCGGTAGAGGAGAAGCGGCAGCGTCGTCGAAGAGGGATGGAGAAGGTGACCTTTGGATTTCCGGGCGAGTCATCTAAGCGCAAAGGAGACTGACCCGTGGATTTCAGAGGCGGCAGCATCGTCAGATGGAACCGGAGAAGATGGGGGTGGAGAAGACGGGATGAAGATTTCCGGGACAGCTACAGCAGAGTCGTCGAAGCATATGGGAGGAAGTGGTCTGCGGATTCGATGGTTTGGCTGCCATTCGTTTTGCGTAAAGAGTGTATTACCGTATATCTTCTTCACATAATGAGGCTTACGCCTAAGAAAACCCTTAGCCTTTGGGGTCAGCAGAAGGTTTTCTTTATTGGCCTTAGCCTGTCGCTTTGCCCTTGGCGTGGAAACGGCTCCTGCATTTCGCTTTTTCAGCATGACAGGCACGGCAGAGGTGAGAGGGTTCTTGTGTCCATAGAACCGGGGATGCTCCATGGAAGCAGGTGGCACAATGCAGTACAGTATCTGGACAAGGGCAAGTTTAGATATAGATCATTGAGTGGTGGGCTATGCAAAGTGTGTGACCTTTTATGCATGGCGGCCAGGTACAGGTGTTGAAAGTGGGCGTACTCTAATGTGAGTCATTACCGTATAAATACACCATCCATTTTGTGTATTGACTGCACATAGAATACACATCGACTAAACATCGAATATACATTCTTGCGTTTGTATTTCTTTCTACTCGCAGCAATGCCTGTTAAAAAGATTTCAAAGGATCTCAGCATGCGAATTAAGGAGATGTACAGGAGCGGACACCAAATTGCTGCTATCCAATGCTGGTTAGCTACTTCTGACCTCGTTGTGCCATTAACCACCGTGAGCTATCATGCACAAGGAAAAAACAGAGACCGGAAAAAGGCACCAAGGGTAACAAACGCGTTACTATATTTATAAAACTTAACAATTTTTTTTTATAGAAAACTGTACTGTACATCTGTATATTTCAATTAATCTTACAACGGTATATACTGAATAGGATGTACTGTATATTTATATTTATATTACAACAGTATATTTATTTGGCATATTTATATTTATAGTACAACAGCATATATATTTTGTCTATTTATATTTATAGTACAGCAGTATACTTTTTTTGTATATTTCAATTAATCTTACAACGGTATATACTGAACAGGATGTACTGTATATTTATATTTATATTACAACAGTATATTTATTTGGCATATTTATATTTATAGTACAGTACAACAGCATATATATTTTGTCTATTTATATTTATAGTACAGCAGTATACGTTTTTTTGTATATTTCAATTAATCTTACAACGGTGTATACTGAATAGGATGTACTGTATATTTATATTTATATTACAACAGTATATTTATTTGGCATATTTATATTTATAGTACAACAGCATATATATTTTGTCTATTTATATTTATAGTACAGCAGTATACGTTTTTTTGTATATTTCAATTAATCTTACAACGGTATATACTGAACAGGATGTACTGTATATTTATATTTATATTACAACAGTATATTTATTTGGCATATTTATATTTATAGTACAGTACAACAGCATATATATTTTGTCTATTTATATTTATAGTACAGCAGTATACGTTTTTTTGTATATTTCAATTAATCTTACAACGGTATATACTGAATAGGATGTACTGTATATTTATATTTATATTACAACGGTATATTTATTTGGCATATTTATATTTATAGTACAACAGTATACAGTATATATTTTGTCTATTTATATTTAATGTACTGTATATTACAACATTACATTTATATACATTTTATATTGCTGCATATTAATAAAACAATATAATTTCTTTACATTGTAGGGAGACAACTCTTCTGGTGGACAAAATAAGTGAGGAGAATGATGAGAGGAGTGCATTAAGGCTTAAAAACACTCTGCAGGAAAAGCACAATATGACTGTATCCGAGAGCAGCATAAAGAAGATGAGACGCAGCATTGGATGGAAATATGGACGTGTGAGGTTAGTACTGGACAGTACAGGAAGTAAAAGTGTTGTTTCGCACACTGTACTGCACTGTGCCACAAAATTTTTTAATCCCTTGTCATTACAGAGTGTACCCCATGATACGGGACGCAAACAAAATCAAAAGAGTGCTCCAGGCCCAGGCATGGATCGACAGCGGGGAGACTTTCCAGGATTGCATCTTCACTGATGAGTCTACTGTGTCGCTGGAGAGATTTGCACGATTTGCGTTCCACAAAAAAGGCCGCTTATCTTTGAAGCCGCAGCCAAAACACCCTGTGAAGCTGCATGTGTGGGGTGCCATCTCTAGGCGTGGACCGGGATGCATAGTCATCTTTGAAGGTAAAATGTATCAAATATAATGTCGCCTAATGCACTGTACTTGACTAGTGTTGCCTTACCGTATGCACTGTACTGTACTATTGTGCAGTTTTTTGAGCACTTTTCTTTTCTTGCTATAGGAATCATGAATAAAGCTTTCTTCTAAGACAACATTGTGCCCGAGATAGTGCAATACATCAAACGCGACTTCACCAATGGTCACCGCTTCTACCAGGACAACGATCCCAAGCACACTGCGTCAACGGCGCATATCCTTGAGCGCGGCATCAACTGGGTGAAGACGCCAGCGGAGTAAGTGCAGTAGACCGTGTCCCATTTTTGTTCCCCACTGTTTTTAGCTCTTAAACCAATTGTCATTTCTTTCCAATGACAGGTCGCCAGACTTCAATCCGATCGAAATGGTCTGGCATCAGCTGAAGGACCATATCCGGAAAGTGGTGAAACCCTCCAAAAAGGACGAGTTGTTGAAAGGCATACAGAGTTTTTGGAATGATGTACTCACCGTGGAACGCTGCAATAAATATATAGACCATATTGCCACTGTGTTGCCCATTGTCATCGCGCGTAATGGGCAAGCATCAGGAAAGTAGTACTGTGCTGTAGTATTGTAAGTACAGTATGTTACAGGTAAGTATGGCACAGATTTTTTCTTTCCAGATAGTAAGAGTACAGTATACAGTAGTTAGTTTTTTCTTTACAGAGAGAGTAGCACCAGCCATTAGGTTACAGATAAATACTGTAGAATTTAACAGTAGTCAGAGTATACAGTAGTTCCAGTATGGTATACAGTACAGTACACTAGTTGGACAGTACTACAGTAACTGCCTACTAACTGCCCTATTTTTTTTCTTTCCAGAGAAAGCTATACCAGCCACCTACAGTAGTTCTGCCATAATACAGTACAGTAACTGCACTAATTTTTGGTTTTCTTGTTGTTCCAGGAAAAACGGTGGCCTAGGGGGATGGGGGCGTTGTGTCCAGTCAAATCTGCTTGTACAGTCAAATGTACAGTATATAAACAGCAGCAATGATGTACACAAAACCTCTCCTCTCTCAATGAACAACTGTACTGCAGACAGAATGAGGAAAAGATAAAGACTAATGAAAAATTAATATTACTACTGCTGCGACACACTTTATTCGAGCAAATACCCAGTATGTACCTGGCAGATACCTGGAATGCGCCGCTCCCCACCTCAGACAAGCCCCCTTGCGTTTGCCTTCCCAGCCATGGTTCATGCCTGGCTGACGGGCGGCTGATCTGTTAAATGATAATGATTAGGATTTAATAGGCTGCAATGCTTCGCGTGTCTACCAGATGGAATAAATTCATGAATTGTAATGCAGTATATATATATATACTGTGCAGTATTGCAGCCAGCGGGAATAAAATGCTTCAATCCCTGCCTGGAAAATAACGCAATGCACTCGGGCAGAAAACAGTCACAAACCTCAATACACCCGAGTATACCCGAATTCGTGGGACTAGCCGAGCTCGAATAAAGTGTGTCGCCAGTGTATACAGTATATACAGTACAGTATATAATACACTACATTACAGTACTGTACTGTATATACTGTAGTATTAACTAATATTCTTATAAATGTGCATTACTCATGTTTCCCCATGTTTCACAAAGGTTTTCCAAATGGTTATCCAATTTCAAGCTGCCAAAATAACTTAATAAAGACTGCATTACTGTATGTATTATTCCTGATTATTTTTAAAATAAAATAAATATTTATTCACTTTCCTGCGAATCATAATCATTTACAGCCACCCCTACAGTGCACCAATGAATTATTTTATTTAGGTATTTATCAAATATTTTACCAGGATTTATACCAGGATTTATATATTTTTATTTTAAAGATATTAAAGAATGTACTGTATTGTATTAAAAACATGTGACTGTAAACCATAGTGACTGACAAATATTTTCACACCCTGATGAAATACTGTCTCAGTGTACTCTCAATTCTCACAGTGCTTTGCACATCAGATTTACATTTCAAATTCGAGAGGGGACTTTTCAAAGCATTATAGTACCGTTCAAAGAACAGGCCTCTAAGGGTTGGGGGAAGGGGATGGTGTGATTAGACGCAGGCGTATTGTACTGTGTTTGTAGCTCGGCTCTGGGCAGATTAAGAACACAATGCCAATATGCTTGGCTAGGGAGGGATTAAAAACTCTGGAGGTGTGTGGCTGAAATAGTTAACAGCATTGTCATTTCAAAAGGCAGTTAATCATAATAATTGGATGAATAAACCCCCAAAGACAACCCCCAAATACAGTACAAAAAAAGCAAGTCACTTTAACTCCCTTTGCCCCATGCACCAAAAATGTTTCCTTGTGCACTTTAAATGTTTCAATATTGTAAATAAATGTTTTTGTACTGACTCCACGAATAAAAGACCATGTTGAATTGCCTCACATTGTTTCCATTTGCTCCTTTGCCAGTGTAACAAATGTACTGTACTGTAGCGGCTTGCTGCACTGTTTTTTAACTGGCTGGTCGCGCAATTGGCGTAGGAACTACGGCAATTGGCGTGGGAACTAGGGCAATTGGCGTGGGAACTTCTGTTTTAGGGCAACTAGAAATAAAATTTATTTGGCCCCCAGATGTTAGGAACCCCCTCACTTGACCCCAACAGGGACCCAGCAGTAATGGCGGCGAGAAAGGGTCACGCCGGCGAGGAGGGTCCTAGCATTGAGCGCAAATGGCGGAGAAAGCTTTGAAGCGGCTAAGTCACAATGAGCAGAAACCTGGGACCCAGAACTCAGGTTCTGTTCCAGCTAGAGCGCTCAAATTCGGTCACCATGTAGCCCTAGTTGCGGCAGGATTGCATGGCAAATTGCGACCCTCTCGTGGCAACAGAACGGAGTCAGGGTGATGTTAAAGTTCAGGTTTCTGCCATTGACTTGCATGGCAGAAAAAAAGCCACTTTGGTAATGTGCTTTTAAACTGTCTTCTGGTATCTCCGGTTCCGTGGGTCGTGCAAAGCTGATATTTTGCCACTATGGCAAGGGTCCTCCCGCATGGGGACCAGGTAAATTTCAACCCACTCAGACCCACAGAACGGGTTATTTTACATTATACAGTATGTACTTACAGTATACTGTATACAGGATTTATATATTTTTATTTTAAAGATATTAAAGAATGTACTGTATTGTATTAAAAACATGTGACTGTAAACCATAGTGACTGACAAAGATTTACATTTCAAATTCGAGAGGGGACTTTTCAAAGCATTACAGTACCGTTCAAAGAACAGGCCTCTAAGGGTTGGGGGAGGGGGATGGTGTGATTAGAAGCAGGCGTGCTGAGTGTTTGTACTGTAGCTCGGCTATGGGCGGATTAAGAACACAATGCCTATATGCAGCAGAACAACGACCCAGTGTGTGGAGAGAGGGGGATGGTACTGTAGGCTAGCTAGGGTGACTCAGCCGATTAACGCTTGGCTAGGGAGGGATTAAAAACTGTGGAGGTGTGTGGCTGAAATACTGTAGTTAACAGCAGTGTAATTTCAAAAGGCAGTTCATCATAATAATTGGATGAATAAACCCCCAAAGACAACCCCCAAATACAGTACATAAAAAGCAAGTCACTTTAACTCCCTGTGCCCCACGCACCAAAAATGTTTTGTGGCAGGCAGAAGAATGTACTGTAATAAAGGCTGCAGAATGTATTATTGTGTATGGATGGTTAAAAAAAAGCAAGTCACTTTAACTCCCTTTGCCCCATGCACCAAAAATGTTTCCTTGTGCACTTTAAATGTTTCAATATTGTAAATAAATATTTTTGTACTGACTCCACGAATAAAAGACCATGTTGAATTGCCTCACATTGTTTCCATTTGCTCCTTTGCCAGTGTAACAAATGTACTGTACTGTAGCGGCTTGCTGCACTGTTTTTTAACTGGCTGGTCGCGCAATTGGCGTAGGAACTACGGCAATTGGCGTGGGAAGTAGGTAAATTGGCGTGGGAACTTCTGTTTTAGGGCACCTAGAAATAAAATTTATTTGGCCCCTAGATGTTAGGAACCCCCTCACTTGACCCCAACAGGGTCCCAGCAGTATTGGCGGCGAGAAAGGGTCACGCGGGCGAGGAGGGTCCTAGCATTGAGCGCAAGTGACGGAGAAAGCTTTGAAGCGGCTAAGTCACAATGAGCAGAAACCTGGGACCCAGAACTCCGGTTCTGTTCGAGCTAGAGCGCTCATATTCGGTCACCATGTAGCCCTAGTTGTGGCAGGATTGCATGGCAAATTGCGACCCTCTCGTGGCAACAGAACGGAGTCAGGGTGATGTTAAAGTTCAGGTTTCTGCCATTGACTTACATGGCAGAAAAAAAGCCACTTTGGTAATGTGCTTTTAAACTGTCTTCTGGTATCTCCGGTTCCGTGGGTCGTGCAAAGCTGATATTTTGCTACTATGGCAAGGGTCCTCCCGCATGGGGACCAGGTAAATTTCAACCCGCTCAGACCCACAGAACGGGTTATTTTACATTATACAGTATGTACTTACAGTATACTGTATACAGGATTTATATATTTTTATTTTAAAGATATTAAAGAATGTACTGTATTGTATTAAAAACATGTGACTGTAAACCATAGTGACTGACAAAGATTTACATTTCAAATTCGAGAGGGGACTTTTGAAAGCATTACAGTACCGTTCAAAGAACAGGCCTCTAAGGGTTGGGGGAGGGGGATGGTGTGATTAGAAGCAGGCGTGCTGAGTGTTTTTACTGTAGCTCGGCTATGGGCGGATTAAGAACACAATGCCTATATGCAGCAGAACAATGACCCAGTGTGTGCAGAGAGGGGGGTGGTACTGTAGGCTAGCTAGGGTGACTCAGCCGATTAACGCTTGGCTAGGGAGGGATTAAAAACTGTGGAGGTGTGTGGCTGAAATACTGTAGTTAACAGCAGTGTAATTTCAAAAGGCAGTTCATCATAATAATTGGATGAATAAACCCCCAAAGACAACCCCCAAATACAGTACATAAAAAGCAAGTCACTTTAACTCCCTGTGCCCCACGCACCAAAAATGTTTTGTGGCAGGCAGAAGAATGTACTGTAATAAAGGCTGCAGAATGTATTATTGTGTATGGATGGTTAAAAAAAAGCAAGTCACTTTAACTCCCTTTGCCCCATGCACCAAAAATGTTTCCTTGTGCACTTTAAATGTTTCAATATTGTAAATAAATATTTTTGTACTGACTCCACGAATAAAAGACCATGTTGAATTGCCTCACATTGTTTCCATTTGCTCCTTTGCCAGTGTAACAAATGTACTGTACTGTAGCGGCTTGCTGCACTGTTTTTTAACTGGCTGGTCGCGCAATTGGCGTAGGAACTACGGCAATTGGCGTGGGAAGTAGGTAAATTGGCGTGGGAACTTCTGTTTTAGGGCACCTAGAAATAAAATTTATTTGGCCCCTAGATGTTAGGAACCCCCTCACTTGACCCCAACAGGGTCCCAGCAGTATTGGCAGCGAGAAAGGGTCACGCCGGCGAGGAGGGTCCTAGCATTGAGCGCAAGTGGCGGAGAAAGCTTTGAAGCGGCTAAGTCACAATGAGCAGAAACCTGGGACCCAGAACTCCGGTTCTGTTCGAGCTAGAGCGCTCATATTCGGTCACCATGTAGCCCTAGTTGCGGCAGGATTGCATGGCAAATTGCGACCCTCTTGTGGCAACAGAACGGAGTCAGGGTGATGTTAAAGTTCAGGTTTCTGCCATTGAGTTGCATGGCAGAAAAAAAGCCACTTTGGTAATGTGCTTTTAAACTGTCTTCTGGTATCTCCGGTTCCGTGGGTCGTGCAAAGCTGATATTTTGCCACTATGGCAAGGGTCCTCCCGCATGGGGACCAGGTAAATTTCAACCCGCTCAGACCCACAGAACGGGTTATTTTACATTATATTCGCGCAATTGGCGTGGGAACTACTTAGGGCCGCGGTCAAGTTCACGGGCAATTGGCGTCGGAACTTCTGTTCTAGGGCACCTAGGAATAAAATTCTTTTTGCCCATAGATGTTAGGCACTGTATACCACTGTACAGTATACTGTGGAAGACAAATAATGAAACGATACTGAATATGTAGAATAAATGCATAGTTTTATTTATTTGGGTTTATTACACAGTATACTGTACGGCCAGAAAACATCAGCATACAGTACAATATTATCCATCGAAATCCCCCCATTAGCCGTTTTCTTTTCTGAGGAAAAATAAAAGTTTTAATGTACAGTAATGGTCAGCCCCCTAAAGAAGTAACAAGCCAGCCCCACCAAAATAATACGGCAACAAGACAGTACTCACCATTGAATTAAAATCATTTCCCCCCAGATGTTAGGAACCCCCTCTCTTCACCCCAACAGGGTCTGAGCATGTACTTTACAGTACTTTAAAATAAATTAAATATGCAATTTTACTATTACTGCGCGCGCACGCACAAACTGTTTACTGCAGGTTGAACCGCGAAGGTATTAGACTTCAGAGACAACAGCTCGCAAACGCCCCCATGTGTTTTTACTCGGCATTGCAGTATTGCAGCCAGCCAGAATAAAATGCTTAAATCACAGCCGCGAATATAACGCTATATACCCCGGGAGAAAACGACACAAAACCGCACATCACCGGGATACTCTGAAATTCGCGGAGCTAGCCAAGTAAGAATAAAGTTGGTCGCCTGTGTAGGAAGAAATGGCTTGAATTTAAAATGTAAAAGTAGTTTTTAAGAAATTAATGAATTAATACTGCACTGAAAAAGAAAAAGGGGACATCCTCTTTAAAAAAAATGTTGTTTGTTTATGTTTTAGAAAGATCATAGTAACTAGTTTGAGGGCATAATAATTACATGTCGTGGAGTGAGGTGTTTGCGTGTCACTCTCTGATAGTTTATGATTTAGAATGAAAAAATAATAAGGGTTAATATAAACCTATATAGCATTGTATGTTAAAGTTTGTTAGTGTAATGTTTTAAAAGAAAATGTGAAGTTTAGCAGTTGTAAAAAGATTTCTTTACACCCTGACACAAATATAGATTTGTATTTACATAGTAATTCCATAGCTCATTAACATATTTTTACTGTAGCACAGGTTTTGTTATTCCTTGGTGTTTGAGATACTTTGTTGCAATATGTAAATGATCTATTGATGCAAATAAAATATGATGTACTGTAGGATATAAGGAAGTTTTAAATAAAGTTTTTTATGTGCTAATTTAGAGGAGTCAGGACTGAAGCAAGGTATATCTAGAACGCAAAGATTTAAAAAGTAAATTTTTATAGTTTTACGGTAATAATAATAGACAAAAGAAATAGTCTAATTTAATAGTGGAAGGAAGTTTTATAGATTTTTACTCTGACCCACTTCAGTCACAGGATTGAGGAAATATTGGAGTTGTTAATTTTTTCAAGTGAATTTATAGACGATTTTTCAGAAAAACTCGAATTGTCTATAATTTTTTAAAGGAAGATTTCCAGATTCACAGTGAATTACTGTAGACAGAGGTATGCCACAGTGTATGAGAAAGCCATAAGGTAGTATCAATATAGACTCCATTGTTGTGCTTATACAGAAAAGAAATCTGATGCCCGTAAAAAGAAGAATGTTGATGGAAGGTATGAGAATAGTGACAATGGAAGGAAAGAATTGTAGGCAGAAAAAGGTTATGTAAAAAAAGAGATAAGGATTTAGAAATAAATAGTAATTAAAACAATAAGATTTTTGTTTTATAGGAAAAGTTGCAAAGATGGTTTTGTTTTTTGTTTTTTAATTATCAAGGTTTCTCTGTTCAAACTTATAATAGGAAACTAACTGTTTGTTTTCTTAAATGAACTGGTCCTGTCTGATTTTTGAACAGCAGTAAATTAAAAGAGTGAAGGTTAAAAGCAGCTCCCACAAATAATAATGACCCTATCTCTATTGACAATTCTAAAGTAGATCAAGCTGCAAAACACGCTGCGGCCGAATGTCTGTCTGTAAAAGCTCTCTATGTTGCTCACCCTGACACAAAAAAGCACATACATCATTACTTTACAGAACCGCATTGATTTGAGGTCTGGGGACCCCCTGCTTCCCGAGATACAGGCCCCATTATGGGGTGCCGGTATCTCCTATGCTTTGGATTCCCATGGTTACATGACGTGGGACATTTAAATGCATAGGAGATACCGGCACCCCATAATGTGGCCTGTATCTCTGGAAGCAGGGGGTTCCCAGACCTCAAATCAATGCGGTTCTGCTCCGGAGACCCCCTGCTCATCTACACTAGTATTTAAACACAAATGTAAACAATTTAAAAATTTGTTACAATAGCGGCTATCTGCTATTGTAATGAAGCTGCTTTATTGTAATTTTTATTAATAGTGTGTGGGAGCAGGGGGTCTCCTGAGCTGAACCGCTTTGATTTCATGTTTACCACAGGAAGGAAGGGGATATGGAAGTAAAGGAGAACATTAACCCCAGCTTAGCTGATTATGTAAAGTAAAATTTGAATAAGGTAGGTGCTCTTCTGAGAATTGTATTAGCATATATACCAGGAGAAGAACTCAGTTCTAATAGCATTTTCAAAGTAGTGTAGATGGTTTGTAATTAAAAGTATTCTTTATTGAAACAATAATTAAAATAAGGTGTGCATGGACAGACCAAACATAAATATTTAAAAGGACTGTGTAGCTCCTATTTTGAGGTAAATAGTGTAACGACTAGTACACAATTGTAGTCGGTATTTAGAGAGACCTCAGTAATATGATATGTGGTACTGCTTAGGTAGTAGACCTAATAGGCTGACAGGACTTGATTGTTGAAGTCAACATAGCATATACAGTACTTTGTAATGCCTAAAGAGAATAGCCTGTTCTGTCAATGGTGTGACTTATTTATAAACTATTACCTCTGGGCTCACTGTTGTCCTATAAATGACACAAATGTATGTAAAAAGACTCAGATTGTGTCGTTCATAGGTAGATCTCAATGTCTGAAGATCATATATAGATGATAATATGTTCTGATCAAAAATGTAGATCAGGATCATATATATTTTGATGGCAATAATTGTATCAATAGATATAAGTATGTATCTATATAGACGGTGTTCGACAAATCACCCAAAAATCTACTCGTCCAATCAAAAAATCTACTTGCCACCTAGTCCTGCCCCCAACCCCACTTTATAATAAAATATATACATAAAATACATTTAATAAATTCCTAGTCAGAACAACATTCATTTTTGACATAAATGTACTGCTGCGGTTTTTATTCTAACAAATCGCTGTTTTTTCCCTGGCTTTTTCCTGGAATGCGAAGCTCTTCACCTGGCGCATGCCGCGTTCATTTTGCGTTCCCAGCCACGGGTCATGCGCGGTTGATGTGTTTTATTGAGAATGGTTCGGATTTAATAGGTTGCAATTCTTTGCGTGTCCGCCAGATGGCAGATATTCATGAATTGTAATGTGTCGACTTGCAGGTGTTTCGTTTAAAAAAGATACCACAGTGTGCTATTGTACACTGCCGACACAGTTTATCCGAGTGCGGCTCATTCCGCACGCCGGGAAATGTCCCTGTCCGCACTCCCTCAGCGTGCCGCCCATCACCGCGCGGTCACGCATCATCGGGTGCCAGCGCCCCCTGCGATCGCGGGACGGTGGCAGGGGGTTCCGGGGGACCCGGCGGACCCGGCAGCGGTAGGGAGAGCGCCCCGATCGGAGGTCGCTCTTCCGCTGCTTCGGCGCTCGCCCGTCACCCTGCGGCGCGCGCCAGGATACTGCTGCGGCCAAGAACGGGCAAATGCTCGAATAAACTTGGCCGCAGCAGTAACTTGGTCTTGAGACTGAAGGAAGAGGTTGCAGAAATGTACAGTATCAATTTAGGCTTTTCATATTAAAGAAAGACAAAGACCAGTTTCGGTTACAGTATTCTCCAGAGACCCGCCCGCCATGAGTGTTCAAGCGCAGCCCGCTTTCCAAAAACCCGACAGAAGTTACGCGTATTTGATATGGGCCGTGATTAATGCAACAGAGGATAAGATGGCAACAGTTGTTCAAATTTATCAGTATTTTATTGAAAACTATGACTTTTACAAATTTTCGCCAACACCTCATACATGGAAGCGTGCAATAAGAAAAAGGTTATGTAGCGATCCCTGTTTTTATCGTATTGAGCCACAATTTGTTGGAGGGTATTGGTGTGTATCACCGGCTTTTTCCTGTATCTATGATCATGATGACGGCAAAAGGCGAAGGGCTGTGTTAAAACCAACTAAGAAACGACAGTCGCTGCCAAGCAATGCACCAGCACCGGCTTCCAATGACGGTCCCGCCGTCAGTGACAACCCTGATCCTGAGCCGGATTTCACGTGCAGTTTCGATCAAGCTTGCATTTACCTAAGCAATTTCCAGCCTCATCAGCTGACTACAGGTGGACTAGTCCCGCTGCAAACTATCGACGTGGATGATCAAGAACGCTGGACTGGCAGTGGTCCGGCGCTGGCGCCAGTTGAATGGGAAATTCTATGGTGAATATTGTTGCCGTATTATTTTCTGTGTTTTTTTTATTTTGACAATACAGTGTCAATATCGGTGCGATTCAAAAGTCAAGCGATTCTCCTGTAAGCAATATCATTGGCTGAGCGGCTTCTACAGTACTGTGCTGCAGATAGTGAACAATTGGTGGAACGATAGGCGCATGCGCATTGGAACCTTCTTGAAACGCATATGCGTGTCATCGCATCGACGGTAGGCGCAAGTGAACAGGAGACGCCCCCCGAGAAAATTATTGGTGGGACTGGCTGGGAACTTCTTTAGGGGGCTGACCATTACAGTAAAACTTTTCTTTTTGTTTTTCCTCAGAAAAGAAAACGGCTAATGGAGGGATTTCGATGGATAATATCGCTTTGTGTAACAATGCCTGCATATTGCTGAATCGGATTTAAAAAACCACGTACCGGAGTCTACAGTTTAGTTGCCGTTGTTATTGATTAGGATAGAATACTGTACCTGAAACAGTATGCTGATATTTTCCGGCCGTACAGTATACTGTACAATACTTTTTTTATATACAGTATAGTATACTGTGTAATAAACCCGAAAAATTAAAAACTATGCATTTATTCTACATGTATCACATACATTATGTGTCTTCTACAGTATACAGTGCCAGTACATACAGTACAGTTTGTGTCTTCTATTTTTTTTAAATACTCTTATACTGAGCATGCCTACAGTATACAGGCATACCCCGCTTTAACATACGCAATGGGACCGGAGCATGTATGTAAAGTGAAAATGTACTTAAAGTGAAGCACTACTTTTTTTCCACTTTACGATGCATGTACTGCACTGCAATCGTCATATATGTGCATAACTGATGTAAATAAGGCATTTGTAACCAAAATAAATACAATAGGCTTTATTCAAATAAAATGAATGGGAGCAAGCAAATAGGTGAGAGGCGCGCACGCAGGTCAGTACTGTATAGCAGCTCTCTTCTTCTCGCAGTCACGTGCTCCTTCTCGATGTCTCTTTCTCCTTCTCGCAGTCACGCGCTCCTTCTCGCAGTCTCTCTCTCCTTCTCGCAGTCTCTCTCTCCTTCTCGCAGTCTCTCTCTCCTCGCAGTCTCTCTCTCCTTCTCGCAGTCTCTCTCTCTCACTCAGTCAGTCTCTCAGTCAGTCTCTCTCTCTCACTCTCTCTCTCTTTCTCACTCAGTCTCTCTCAGTCAGTCTCTCTCTCTCACTCTCTCTCTCTCTCACTCAGTCACACACTCACTCACTCACTCAGTCACGCACACATGCACTCAGTCGCACACGCACTCAGTCACACACTGTCACACACAGTCACTCAGTCACTCAGTCACACACAGTCACTCAGTCACACACAGTCACTCAGTCACACACAGTCACTCAGTCACACACAGTCACTCAGTCACACACAGTCACACACACATGGTCACTCAGACACACACAGTCACACACACATTGTCACACACACACACACACACACACACACACACACACACACACACACACACACACACACACACACACACACACACACACACACACACACACACACACACACACACACACACACACACACACACACACACACACACACACACACACACACTGTCACTCAGTCACACACACACACACACACACACACACACACACACACACACACACACACACACACACACACACACACACACACACACACACACACACACACACACACACACACACACACACACACACACACACACACACACACACACACACACTGTCACTCAGTCACACACACATACATTGTCACTCAGTCACACACACATACATTGTCACTCAGTCACACACACATACATTGTCACTCAGACACACACACACACACACACACACACACACACACACACACACACACACACACACACACACACACACACACACACACACACACACACACACACACACACACACACACACACACACATTGTCACTCAGCCACACACACATTGTCACTCAGCCACACACACACTGTCACTCAGCCACACACACATTGTCACTCACTCAGACACACACACACACACACACACACACAGTCACTCAGTCACACACTGTCACACACTGTCACACACTGTCACTCAGTCACACACTGTCACTCATTCACACACACTGTCACTCACTCAGTCACACACACACACACACACACACACACACACACACACACACACACACACACACACACACACACACACACACACACACACACACACACACACACACACACACACACACAAACACACACTGTCACTCAGACACACACACACACACACACACACACACACACACACACACAAACACACACTGTCACTCAGACACACACACACACACACACACACACACACACAAGCAAAGATTGCAGCAGACGATCTTCTCCTCTTCTCCTCCCCCTCACAGCAGACAGGAGCGAGCTCTGAGGAGGGAGGAGGGGGGAGGAGCGGGGGATCGGAGGAAGCAGAATCACGGGCTGCAGTAAGTGCGGGCAGAATTGCTGGTTAAGCTGCAGATTTATGGAGCTTGGGTGCAGGAGGAACGGAGACAGATGGGTAGGGGGAACAGAGACAGATCGGAGGGCAGAGGGAACAGGGAGATCGAGCATGAAGGAGGTTGCAGGAGTGTTGAGGTGCGCACGCCGCCCCCTGGTGTCCGTACTCGCAAAGCACGCGTACGTACACTGGCGACACACTTTATTCGAGCTTGGCTAGTCCCACGAATTCGGGTATACCCGGGTGTATTGAGGTTTGTGACTGTTTTCTGCCCGAGTACATTGAGTTATTTTCCAAGCAGGGATTGAAGCATTTTATTCCCGCTGTCTGCAATACTGCACAGTATATATATATAAACTGCATTACAATTCATGAATTTATGCCATCTGGTAGACACGCGAAGCATTGCAGCCTATTAAATCCTAATCATTATCATTTAACAGATCAGCCGCCCATCAGCCAGGCATGAACCCAGGCTGGGAAGGCAAATGCAACGGGGCTTGTCAGAGGTTAGTAGTGGCTTATTCCAGGTATCTGCCAGGTACATACCGGGTATTTGCTCGAATAAAGTGTGTCGGTGCAGTACACAGGGGGTAAGGTGCAACAAAAAAAATGTACGTACTAGTGAGTGTACGTAAAGCGAGTGTATGTAAAACGGGGTATGCCTGTACAGTGCACTATGCCTCGACATTCTAGAAACACTGTATTTTGTTACAGTAGCAAAGGAGAAAAAGGAACAATGTAAGACAAATCAACATGTTATTTTACTGGTGCAGTAAGTACAAAAACATTAATTTACAAATACTGTACAATGTAGAAACATTTTAAGTGCACAGCAATTCAAAACATCAACAGGTGTATGGTTTACTGCTACATGTGTGAAAACATTTACAGTATGTCAGTCAGTATGGTTTACAGTCACATGTCTTAAAAACAAATTCTTTATTCATAAAATAAGCAAAACGCAACATCTCCTTTATTAAAGAACGACATGGCAAAACATATACTGTACAGTGGGATGGTGTGCAAAACAGTCTGCACCAGTACAGTCCTCGAGAGCAGCAAACAGGGCAGGTTTTAGGGACAACCTTGAAAACCGTGCCTGTTTGCGGCCCCCAGGGACTGGAATTGTGCATGTCCTGTGTGTGTGGACAGCAAGTTAAAACATTTCTGTATAAATACAATTAAAAAAATACACAACAATATCTCCTTTATTTAAATACAGCAGGTCAAATCATGTACAGTACAATACAATTCAGCACAACAGTATGGTCTTACAGAAAGTCCTCCGCATTGTCCGTCCATGGCCGATTCCTTGCATGGCGCAAAACGCCATTAATGCAGTCTCGAACGCCTTTCATTACAGGATCTGTAATTGGATAAAAGCGCCGCATTTCATCCCGAATGTTCTGTCTTAAATTGGCAGGAAGCGCCTTTTTTACGCGATTTCCGTCGTAGTTCACTTTGAAGGCCCAGTCACAGTACAACGAGTAGGGAACATGGTGCTTAAAAAGTAACAAGGCATACTTGTGGGGTGCACCAGCACTCTTCACCCTATACTTCTCCCTGAGCGCCGGTGGCAGATCGCACAGGGTGATGTCGGGCACCGTATCGATGCGAGCGACTGTAGGTCTTTTGGGAGCGGGTGTGCTTGAGGCAACGGGTGATGGTAGGTTGTCTGGGAGAAAGCTTTCCTCCGGTCTTGGTCGCCGTGTTGTCTCCTGGCGTGGTCTTGACACGGCTGTCATGTCCTCCTCCAACGGCATACACTCTTCTGGTGGAGGGGGTGCGCTTGGTGATGGAAGGAGGTCGAAGGTCCCATTCATCAAATCCATGTCACCCCCATGCTCCAGCATCGGGGAAACAGGGGCATTAACACCAAGCAAATAATGTATGCCCGCTATGTCAGCCTCTATCTTCTCCATCCGTCGATTCATCCATTGATCCATATGTATCATCCGTTGATCCATTTTTTGCATCCGTTGCTCCACATTTAGCATTGTCTCCAGAAGCAGATCTATCTTTGCTAGCACAATAGAATTCCCGGGGAGATCCACAGTTATCCCATTCAGTTTCCGGTCTAATGAGCTGCTTCTTGTGCATGGCGTGTGAACATCTGGGGGGATGGGTGCAATGGAGGATGAGATGGGGGTTCCATGGAGAGAAGCGGCAGCGACATCGAAGAAGAGTGGAGGAGGTGACCTGTGGATATCCGATAGAGGAGAAGCAGCATCGTCGTCGAAGAGGGATGGAGAAAGTGACCTTTGGATTTCCGGGCGAGAAGCAGAGTCGTCTAAGAGCAAAGGAGAAAGTGACCCGTGGATTTCAGAGGCAGCGTCGTCAGATAGAACTGGATATGATGGCCTGTGGGTTTCCGTGAGGACTGCTGCAGCGTCAAGGACGAGGGGTGGAGAAGACGGGCTGAAGATTTCCGGGACAGCGGCGGGAGAGTCATCGAAGCGTATGTGAGGAAGTGGTCTGCGGGTTCGATGGGTTGACTGCCAATCGTTTTGCGTCGAGAGTACATCACCGTATATCTTCTTGACATAATAGAGCTGACGTCTATGAAAACCCTTAGCCTTTGGGGTCAGCAGAAGGTTTTCTTTATTGGCCTTAGCCTGTCGCTTTTGCCTTGGCGTGGAAACGGCAACCGCCTTTCGCTTTTTATGTTTGACAGGCACGGCAGAGGTGAGTGGGTTCCTGCGTCCGTAGAATCGGGGTTGCTCCATGGAAGCAGGTGGCACAATGCAGTATCTGGACAAGGGCAAGTTCAGTAAAAGATCATCGAGTGGTGAGCTATGCAAAGTGTGTAACCTTTTATGCATGGCGACCAAGTACAGGTGTTGAAAATGGGCGTACTCTAATGTGAGTCATTACCGTATAAATACACCATCCATTTTGTGAATTCACTGCACATTGAATACACATCGACTAAACATTGAATATACATTCTTGTGTTTGTATTTCTTTCTACTCGCAGCAATGCCTGTTAAAAAGATTTCCAAGGAGCTCAGCATGCGAATTAAGGACATGTACACGAGCGGACACCGAATTGCTGCTATCCAACGCTGGTTAGCTACTTCTGGCATCGTTGTGCCAGCAACCACCGTGAGCTATCATGCACATGGAAAAAACAGAGACCGCAAAAGGGCACCAAGGGTAACTAACGCGTAAGTATATTTATACAACTTTAAAATAAAATTAATTTTAATTTAAATCTAATAATTTTGTTATTTTTGTTGATTTATACTACAACAGTATATATATTTTGTATATTTATATTACAACATTATAAATATTTTGTATATTTAAATTTATATTACAACAGTATACCGTATATATTTTGTATATTTATACAACTTTAAAATAAAATTAATTTTAATTTAAATCTAATAATTTTGTTATTTCTGGTAATTTATATTACAACAGTATATATATTTTGTATATTTATATTACAACATTATATATATTTTGTATATTTATATTTATATTACAACATTATATATATTTTGTATATTTATATTACAACAGTATATATATTTTGTATATATATAGAACAACAGTATATATATTTTGTATTTGTATATTTATATATAAATTTTATATTGCTGCATATTAATAAAACAATATATTTTCTTTACATTGTAGGGAGACAACTCTTCTGGTGGACAAAATAAGTGAGGAGAATGATGAGAAGAGTGCATTAAGGGTCAAATACACTCTGCAGGAAAAGCACAATCTGACTGTATCCGAGACCAGCATAAAGAAGATGAGACGCAGCATTGGATGGAAACATGGACGTGTGAGGTTAGTACTGGACAGTACAGGAGGTAAAAGTGTTGTTTTTGAAATTGTACTGTACCGCTAAAATTATTTATTCCTTGTCATTACAGAGCGTACCCCTTGATACGGGACGCAAACAAAATCAAAAGAGTGGTCCAGGCCCAGGCAGGGATCGACAGTGGGGAAACTTTCCAGGATTGCATCTTCACTGATGAGTCTACTGTGTCGCTGGAGAGATTTGCAAGCTTTGCATTCCACAAAAAAGGCCGCATATCTTTGAAGCCGTGGCCAAAACACCCCGTGAAGCTGCATGTGTGGGGTGCCATCTCTAGGCGTGGAAAAGTATGCATTGTCATCTTTGAAGGTATGCTACACGCAAAAGGAACCCACACAGCTAGTGTTAGACCACAATGAGGTGCTGACTGGATGGAGACGTGATAATATCATATAAAAGAAAAAGGACCCAGTCTTGTCTCAAGTGGGCTCTCAGAGGCTCCTTTTTCCTATATTTCTAGGTAGCTACTATCCGTAGCGTTTGATCCCCAATATTCATTAGGGACTCTATTTACACCTACCCACCTTACCGTAGGTGGGGTATCAAGGATACAGTCACGAGCTGTTTATTATCATTTAATTACGTTTTAACACCCTATTTTTTATTCAAGGTTATCAATTAAGTATATTTTAAATTTACAACATTACATTCCGAGTGATTGAGTGCTGCAAGACTGGGTCCTTTTTCTTTTGTATGATATCATCCTGGAAGGTAAAATATATCAAATATAATGTAGCCTTATGCACTGTACTTTACTAGTGTTGCCTTACTGTATGCACTGTATTGTACTATTGTGCAGTTTTTTGTGCACTTTTTTTTCTTGCTATAGGAATCATGAATAAAGCTTTCTTCCAAGACAACATTGCAATACATCACACGCGAGTTCCCGAATGGTCACCGCTTCTACCAGGACAACGATCCGAAGCACACCGCGTCAACAGCACATATCCTTGAGCGTGGTATCAACTGGGTGAAGACGCCAGCGGAGTAAGTGCAGTAGACCGCGTCTCATTTTTTCCCCCACTGTTTTTACTGTGTACTGTATCTCTTTAACTAATTGTCCATTTTTTCCAATGACAGATCGCCAGACTTCAATCCGATCGAAATGGTCTGGCATCAGCTGAAGGACCATATCCGGAAAGTGGCGAAATCCTCCAAAAAGGACGAGTTGTTGAAAGGCATAATGAGTTTTTGGAACGATGTACTCACCGTGGAACGCTGCAATAAATATATAGACCATATTGCCACTGTGTTGTCCATTGTCATCGCGCATAATGGGCAAGCATCAGGAAAGTAGTACTGTGCTGTAGTATTGTAAGTACAGTATGATACAGTTAAGTATGGCACAGATTTTTTCTTTCCCAATAGTCAGAGTATACAGTAGTTACAGTTTTTTCTTTACAGAGAGAGCAGCACCAGCCATCAGGTTACAGTACACAGTATTTAACAGTAGTCGGAGAATACAGTAGTTCCAGTATAGACTAGTTTGACAGTACTACAGTAACTGCCTACTAACTGCTCAATTTTTTTCTTTCCAGAGAAAGCAGCACCAGCCATCTTCAGTAGTACTACACATCACACAATGCCATAATACAGTACGCACATACTGTAACTGCACTAATTTTTTGTTTTCTTGTCGTTTCAGGAAAAAAGGGTGGCCTGGGGGGAGGTGGGGTATTGTGTCCAGTCTAATCTGTTTTTAACAGTATATAAACAGCAGTATTGATGTACACAAAACTTCTCCTCTCTCAATGAACTACTGTACTGTATTCGGAATGAGGAACAAGATAAAGACGGAAAAAATAATATTACTATGTATAATATATATATATATATATATATATATATATATATATATATATATATATATATATATATATATATATATATATATATTAGACATTACAGTATACATATTATTAAATAATATTCTTATAAATGTGCATTATTCATGTTTATCCATGTTTTACAAATGTTTTCTAAATGTTTATCCAATTTCAATCTGCCAGAAGAACTTAATAAAGACTGCATTATGTATTATTCATGATTATTTTTATATTTGTATTTTTTTGTTCGTGATGAAATAAAATAAATATTTATTCACATTCCTGGTAATCATAATCATTGACAACAAACACACACCCTCCCCCCCCACCCCTGCAGTATGAGAATGAATGACAAAACAACATGAATCAGTTAATGGTTTTTTTTAACTTTCAATTCTCACAATGCTGTGCACATCAGATTTACATTTCAAATTCGAGAAGGGATTTTCCAAAGCGTTACCATAAACAAAGCCTTAAAGGGTTTGGGGGGTTGAGTGAGTCATGTGCAGTAATCAGCTAGCTCCCATCTCAAAGAGGCTTAGAGTACACGCAGGCGCAATGAGGCGATTGACGCTCGGCTAGGGACGGATTAAAAAAACAATGACTAACTTCAGAAAATGAATGACTCTGTGCAGGTGTCTGTCGAATGACTCTGTAGAGAGGGGGGGGTTGGGTGACTCATGCGCAGTAAGCAGCTAAGCTTCCATCTGAACAATGATTACACGCAGGCGCAGTGAGGCTTTCAAGCTCGGCTATGAATGGATTCAAAACACAATGGCAAGATTCCAAAAATTAAAGACAGGCGCATGAAGTTCAAATCTAAAGACATACTTTAATTTCAAAAGGCAGTTCATCATAATAATACACCCCCGAATACAGTACATAAAAAGCACACAAATCAACCATGTGCAGTCAAACGCACAGGGTCGCAGACAAAAGCTACTGTACATCACAGATTGAATATCGAAATACAGTAAGATGGTTTTTGCAGGCTTGTGGAGAAAATAAAAGAATTACAATAAACTTTTTTTTTTCATACCCTCCAGCAAGCAGAGGTGGGCGAAGTTACAGGCGCATGCGCTGTAAATTCCTGCTGTCAAGCAGGAATGTGATTGAAATCAGACACACGTTCAAAGGAATGGTGTGGGAGAGATGTACAGTACTGCATTGCACAGAAGATAAGTTGAAATACCCTGCAGTGCATTTAATTATCCCGAGCGAGGGGAGAGAGCTGTATATGCCGAAATGTGACACAGTTACAGTACAGTACACGCCTATGCGTTTCAACAATTTTCAAATGAGACATACTGTACTGTACTGCAGAACAGCACTGCAAATGCATGTATACTTTAAATATGCAAATTTACAATTACTGCGCGCGCACACATAGACTGTGTACTGACGTAGGTTGAACCGCGAAGGTATTAGACTTCCAAGACAACAGTTCGCAAACGCCCCCCTGAGTTTTTACACGGCATTGCAGTATTGCAGACAGCGAGAATAAAATACTAATATCACGAGCGCAAAAATAACGCAGTTCACTCCGGGCGAAAACGACACAAAACTGCACATAACCGGGATAACTGAAAATCGCGGATCTAGCCGATTTAGACTAAAGGCGGACGCCACTGTATTTATTATATTACATTATACTACAATTAGTTCGTGTGGGTGTGTATGCATGTGTAAATGTTGGATCTAGAAATAAAAGCCAGATTTGAATGACTAGATTCCTGAACCCCTTTACCAGTGTCTGGGCGTCCCCGCTTCACAATATCTAAAGCAGCAATCCCGCCTGGGATCTTACCTGATCCGCAGTCCCTCAATTTCCAGGTACCTTCATTCCAGCAATCTTATACATTGGAGGGGAGGTGTTCCCTACCTATCTTCTGGGTTAGGGGGGGGTTCCGATGTTTCCTGTGTGAAGCTTGAGTCAGATCTGGAAGAAAGCAGTATAAGTTATTTCGGTGTAGTATAGGGCAGTTAAGATATACAGGGTAAATAAGAGATCCAGATCCAGAGTGAGAGACAGAGAGAGTGTGTGGGGGAGAGAGACAGAGTGTGTGGGGGAGAGAGACAGAGAGAGTGTGGGGGGGAGAGAGACAGAGAGAGTGTGGGGGGAGAGAGACAGAGAGAGTGTGGGGGGAGAGAGACAGAGAGAGTGTGGGAGAGAGAGACAGAGAGAGTGTGGGGGGAGAGAGACAGAGAGAGTGTGGGGGGGAGAGACAGAGAGAGTGTGGGGAGAGAGACAGAGAGAGTGTGGGGGAAGAGAGACAGAGAGAGTGTGGGGGGGAGAGAGACAGAGAGAGTGTGGAGGGAGAGAGACAGAGAGAGTGTGGGGGGGAGAGAGACAGAGAGAGTGTGGGGGGGGGAGAAACAGAGAGAGTGTGGGGAGAGAGACAGAGAGAGTGTGGGGGAGAGAGACAGAGAGAGTGTGGGGGAGAGAGACAGAGAGAGTGTGGGGGAGAGAGACAGAGAGAGTGTAGGGGAGGGGAGAGAGACAGGGAGGGGAGAGAGACAGGGAGGGGAGAGAGACAGGGAGGGGAGAGAGACAGGGAGGGAAGGGAGACAGGGAGGGGAGAGAGAGAGAGGAGATGGGGGGACTGACTGATGGGGGGAACTGGGTGAGGAGATGGTGACTGACTGGGTGACTTTGACTGACTAGTTGGGGGTGTGACTGATTGGGGGGTACCTCTGGTGTCACACACACACACACACACACACACACACACACACACACACACACACACACACACACACACACACACACACACACACACACACACACACACACACGCACACACACACACACACATATACACACCCATATACACACACCCATATACACACACACACACACACACACACACACACACACACACACACACACACACACACACACACACACACACACACACACACACACACACACACACACACACACATATACACACACACAGTCACTCAGTCACACACAGTCACACACACATTGTCACTCAGACACACACAGTCACACACACACACAGTCACACACACACACACACACACACACACACACACACACACACACACACACACACACACACACACACACACACACACACACACACACACACACACACACACACACCACAGCCCATATCCAAGTGGCCCATTATAAGTGGCATGACTATTGAACAACTGAAGTTTAAAATGAAGTTCAAAAGAAGTGAGGAAGAAGTGGACACCTTATCTGGCCCTGATTCCTGCATTTGAACTACGCTGGAAAGGAGGATATCATCAATACCAGACTGCATCATTACTGCTGTGATGCTGACTTTACCATTTATATTTGCAGTGACTTCACTTCTCAAATGATGCACTTCTTTTTACCAGCCTCAGTATGTCTCTAACTCTATTCATATATCTCCATCTCTCCTTCCTTCACCACTTCTCAGTTCACATGAACTCCTTTCTTACCTGCGTCCTCTGACACCACACAGCTATATCCCCTGCACTAAAAAACACCCCTACAAATCCTCCTCACACATCCTCTTTCTATCCATGCTTCTCCTCCTTGCTTCTGGGGATATCTCTCCCAATCCTGGTCCCTGTCTTATTTCTACTTGCTCTCGTCCTCGCCTCCCACATGCAACTTCTACTCCTTCTGGTGTCAACCCCTCCAACCTCATACCCATCCCCTGCCACCCTCCCTCCTCTCTCCCTTTCTCCTGTACCCTTTGGAACGCACGCTCTCTTTCTAACAAGTTCCTCTCTGTACATGACTTCTTTCTCTCTCACTCCCTGCTTCTCTTTGCTATAACTGAGACCTGGCTCACTCAGTCTGACTCTGCTCTGGAAGCTGCCCTCTCCTATGGTGGCCTTTCCTTCTCCCACACTCCGCGCCCTGATGGCAGGGGTGGAGGCGTGGGGCTCCTGCTCTCCTCTGTCTGCCATTACCGAACCCTTCCTATTCCCCCCTCTCTTGCTTTTCCATCCTTTGAGGCTCACACTGTCCAGATCTTCTCTCCTCTCCCTGTTCATGTGGCGGTCATCTATCGCCCACCTACCTCTACTCATCCCCCTTCTGCCTTTCTCTCTCATTTTGAATCCTGGCTCTCTTTCTTTCTCTCCTCAGACTCCCCTGTTCTTCTCCTTGGGGACTTCAATTGCCACATTGATGACCCCTCTCTATCTTGGGCTTCCCGCTTTCTTTCTCTTACCTCTTCTTTTGGCCTTCAACAGTGGACTGCAGCCAGCACCCACAAGGATGGCCACTACTTAGACCTGGTTTTCACTAAAAACGTTTCTCTCTCCGATTTCTCCATTTCCCCTTTTCCTCTCTCTGACCATCATCTCATCTCATTCTCTTTATCTCGCTTCTCCCCTTCTCCACCTCCATCTACCCCCCGGTTCTGCACAAACCTGCGCTCTATTCACTTACCTGACTTTGAGTCCACTTTACACTCCTCCCTCTCCTCTCTCAGCTCTGCTACAGACCCTGACAACCTGGTCAGAAAGTACAACTCTGTCTTGTCCTCGTCTCTTGATCTACATGCCCCGCTTTCTCTCTGCCGCCCTCGCCCTTCTAACCCCAGACCCTGGCTAAATTCCCCAACGCGCATGCTGCGTTCCTCCACTCATTCTTCTGAACGCCTCTGGAGGAAGTCTCACACTCTCGCAGACTTCCTTCACTACAAATTTATGCTATCCTGTTTCAACTCTGCCCTCTCGCAAGCTAAACAAGCCTACTTTTCTGCACTAATCAACATGCACAAGTCTAACCCACGCTGACTGTTCTCTGTCTTTGATGCTCTACTCAAACCACCCTCAGCTGCCTCTCCTTCCTCCATCTCCGCTCAGGACTTTGCTGACTATTTTAAGGAATAGGTGGAATCCATACGGCAGAACATCCCCTCATCCTACACCTCTTCCTAACTCTCCTCCTGCCTTCCTTGAGTCTTTTTCCACTGTCTCAGAGGAGGATGTGTCGCTGTTGATCTCCTCTTCTCCCTCTACCACTTGCCCTCTTGACCCCATTCCCTCCGATCTCCTAAAACCTCTAGCTCCAACTATAATCCCTACGCTTACACACATTTTTAACTCCTCCCTCTGCTCTGGAACCTTTCCATCCTCCTTCAAACATGCAACAGTCATACCATTACTCAAAAACAGCAAGCTTGACCCTACCTGTCTTTCTAACTATCGACCTGTCTCCCTCCTGCCTTTTGCCTCTAAACTACTTGAACGTCTTGTATTCTCTCGCTTGCTCCATTTTCTCAACACCTATTCTCTCCTAGACCCTCTACAATCTGGCTTCCGCACTGCTCACTCCACCGAAACAGCCCTCACTAAAATAACTGACGACCTCCATGCTGCCAAAGACAGAGGTCATTACACTCTGCTCATATTACTCGACCTCTCTGCAGCATTTGACACCGTGGAACACCCTCTTCTCCTCCACATTCTCCATACTCTATGTATTCGGAACAAAGCTCTATCCTGGTTCTCATCCTACCTCTCCCATCGTACTTTTAGTGTCTGTTCTGCTAACACCTCCTCCTCCTCTATTGATCTCTCTGTCGGGGTACCCCAGGGCTCTGTCCTGGGACCTCTTCTCTTTTCTCTGTACACACTCTCTCTAGGTGACCTAATAACATCTTTTGGGTTTAATTATCACCTCTATGCCGACGACACACAAATATACTTTTCAACACCTGACCTTACACCTGCTGTTCAAACCAAAGTTTCTGAATGTCTCTCTGCTATATCATCCTGGATGGCCCTCCGACGCCTTAAACTCAACATGGCTAAAACAGAGCTCCTCATACTTCCTCCCAAACCTGGCCCTACTACCTCCTTCCACATTACTGTTGGAACTACAATCATTCACCCAGTAGCCCAAGCACGCTGCCTAGGGGTCACATTCGACTCCTCTCTCACATTCGCCCCTCACATTCAAAACATTTCTAAAACTTGTCGCTTTTTCCTCCGCAATATAACTAAGATACGCCCTTTCCTCTGTTGTTCGACTGCTAAAACTCTGACTCAGGCCCTCATTCTCTCCCGTCTTGATTACTGTAACCTCCTGCTGTCCGGCCTTCCTGCCTCTCACCTGTCTCCCCTACAATCTATCCTAAATGCTGCTGCCAGAATCACTCTACTCTTTCCTAGATCTGTCTCAGCATCTCCCCTCATGAAATCCCTCTCCTGGCTTCCGATCAAATCCCGCATCTCACACTCCATTCTTCTCCTCAATTTTAAAGCTTTACATTCTTCTGCCCCATCTTACATCTCATCCCTAATTTCTCGTTATGCACCATCCAGACTCTTGCGTTCTTCTCAAGGATGTCTTCTTTCTACCCCCTTTGTATCTAAAGCCCTCTCCCGCCTTAAACCTTTTTCACTGACTGCCCCACACCTCTGGAATGCCCTTCCCCTCAGTACCCGACTAGCACCCTCTCTATCCACCTTTAAGACCCACCTTAAGACACACTTGCTTAAAGAAGCATATGAATAGCACTGTGGATATTCTAAACACGATATATAATGCTTGGCCCCCTGCAGACGCACTTACCATAACTCCCTCCTCCTGTCTCTGTACGTTCTCCCTACCAACCAGATAGACTGTAAGCTCCTCGGGGCAGGGACTCCTCTTCCGAAATGTTACTTTTATGTCTAAAGCACTTATTCCCATGATCTGTTATTTATATTATCTGTTATTTATTTGATTACCACATGTATTACTACTGTGAAGCGCTATGTACACTAATGGCGCTATATAAATAAAGACATACAATACAATACACACACACACACACACACACACACACACACACACACACACACACACACACACACACACACACACACACACACACACACACACACACACACACACACACACACACACACACACACACACACACACACACACACACACACACACTCCCATATACACATATGCACACACACACACACACACCCATATACACACACACACACCCATATACACCCACACACCCACACACCGATATACACACACACACCCCCATATACACACACACACACACACCCATATACACACACATACACACACACACACACACACACACACACACACACACACATATACACACACACACACACCCATATACACACACACCCACACCCATGTACACCCACACCCACACCCATATACACACACACACTCCCATATACACACACACACTCCCATATACACACACACACTCCCATATACACACACTCTCTCATATACACACACACTCCCATATACACACACACTCCCATATACACACACTCTCCCATATACACACACACACACACACTCCCATACACACACACACACACACACACACACACACACACACACACACACACACACACACACACACACACACACACACACACACACACACACACACACACACACACACACACACACACACACACACACACACACACACACACACAAACACACACACACACACACACACACACACACATACACACACACACACTACCATATACACACACACACTTCCATATACACACACACACACTTTCTCTCTCTCACTTTACACAGACGGGGGGGTTGTAACAGAGGAAAGGCCGCGACCAGCACCACCACCCTCTCCCCCCCCCTCCTCCCGCACAGGCAGAGGGAGCGCCGGGGACAGTGATGGTGGAAGAAACCCCCCGCTACCACCTCCATGCAGGCAGCGGGAGCACTGGGCACTTAGGGGGATCAGAGGGAAGTGGGGACCTGAGGGACATCCCCGCTCCCATCTCCTGCCCCGCGGGCTGACACGCGGTGACAGGGGGAAGCGGGGACAGGAGAACACCCCCACTCCATCTCCTGCCGCGCGGGCTGTCACGCGGTGACAGGGGGAAGCGGGAACCCGAGGGACATCCCCGCTCCCATCTCCTGCCCCGTGGGCTGTCACACGGTGACAGGGGGAAGCGGGAACCCGAGGGACATCCCCGCTCCCATATCCTGCCCTGCGGGCTGTCACGCGGTGACAGGGGGAAGCGGGAACCCGAGGGACATCCCCGCTCCCATCTCCTGCCCTGCGGGCTGTCACACGGTGACAGGGGGAAGCGGGGACCTGAGGGACTGTCACGGGGGGAGCGCCGGGGACAGGAGAACACCCCCACTACCACCTTCATAACTGCGGTCAGCAGGAGCGCCGGGGACAGGGGGTAAGGCACAGATAATACTTACTGTGTCCTCCATGGAAAAAAAAAATGGCCGCTCATTGGGGGCGGGCTCATATAGAGCCTGGCCGCGCACCCACAAAGCCTGGGAGTGCGCGCCAATCAGCTGTCAGGTAGGGGGATTTTTTTTTTTTTCAGCGCGAGCAGGGAAAATTTCAGCGCGAGCAGGGAAATTGAAAAAAACAAACACGTGTGCTGCTTGGGCCAATATTTACTCACCCGGAGGTTAAATCCACTCGCTCCGGGCATGTAAATGTATACGATTGTCGAACACTGTATATAGATATAGAGATATAGAGATAGAACTACTGGTTAGCCGTAAATAAGATATTCCTAGCTACTTTATCTTATTGTAAACAGATATTGTGTGTTGAGTTAGTAGCTAGATAATTTCACTGAGAGACCAGTTGTAATACGACTAAAAGCTCTAATAAGCAAAATACTTATGTAATTATAGGGTGGTGCCCTCATTCTAATGGGATCTATATAGGTTTGTATCCCGATGCACCTTAATTGTATCTGAGTTGCGTGTAGCATAAACAGGCTAAGTTGCCATAATTTGTCTCTTGATGCGATTACTTTTTGTTAGTATTGGTTAAAGGTTAGCAAGTGGTTTGCCTCCTTTATAAAACCGCTGTGATTTCAGCCTCGGGGACCACCTGCTTCCCGAGTAACAGGTCCCGGTATTTAAATCCCCTGGTTATTTCACGCAGATGCTTTAAAAATGGTGTCGACAACGGCACTGATACCCCATACCAGGGCCTGTAACTCGGGAATCAGGGTGTCCCTGAGGCTGAAATGAAAGCGGTTCAGCTCAGGGACCCCCTGCTTCCCGAGTTACAGGCCCTGGTATGGGGCATCGGGTACCGATACCGCTGCCATTTTTAAAGGGTCTGCGTGACATAACCGGGTGATTAAAATACCAGGGCCTTTAACTTGGGAAGCAGGGGGTCTCTGAGGCTGAAATCAAAGTGGTTCAGCCCAGGAGACCCCCTGCTCCCACACAATATTAATATAATTACATTAAAGCAGCTTCATTAACTTAGCGGATATCAGCTAAGGCAATGAATGGGTTAACCACAAGTGCCATGCTTATTGTGGGCAGTGGATGAAGGTGGTGTTTGGCCCTTGATGGGTATTTAGGCCTTGCGGGGGGTTGCGGGTGGACATAAATGCTTCATTACTTTAGTGGTTAATACTGCTAAGGTAATGAAGGGATTAGTTCCTTCAGCTACCCACCCAGTAGGCCTAAACACCCATCCTTGGGGCTAATACCCCCCTTCACAACTCCCACTACCCACAATAAACACAAATACACACAACAGCTTTACTACCCACCTCCTAGATCCCCAATAAACCATTACAATATCTAATAAACACCAATCCACAGCCCACCCCCTGTGCCCGCACATAAAACCATGATATATATTTTTACTCACAATTAATATCCCCAGGATGGCGGGAGTACCCACGGGTTTCTGGCGAGCTTTGGGTGGTCCCCACTTAGCTCCGTGGGCCTCCAAGAGGATTCCTTGGGGGTCCATGTGCCCATTTGGGTCCATGGGTGCTTACCTTGGCTGTCTGGGGGTCCCCGGGTCATCCCCACGGGTGTCTAGGGACCCTCATGTGGTTCCCATGGGGTCTGGGGGTCCTTTTGTAGTTTCTACGGGGGTCTGGAGGCCCTCCAGTGGTCCCCACAGGTCCCCTGTCCGCCCCATAGGGGTCACCGGTTCCTCCCGGAAGGTGTCCGTAGGTCCTCGGTGGTCCCCGTTGGTGTCTGGAGGTCCTCGATTGGTCCCCATGGGTCCCCGCTGGCCTGCGATAATAATCCTGTATTTAAAAAATATACCTGGCCTACATTTAATTAAATACAGCTCCCCCCAAAACACATGCAGTACAGTAATGGGCAAACTAACTATTATCCAGATATGGATAATAGATTATCTGCCCATTATTAAACACAACATTAGCCAGGCATCATAAGTAAATAAAAAACGTTCTACTTACCCCTGCCAATGTGAAGGGCATCCTCGTCAGCTTACTGCAGGGTCATGTGCTATGGCTTTATGTGGATGATTATTATAAGCACATTACATGGATCCGGCACTAGAGTGCCTATACCACAGCAACTTCTTAGGTGATTGTGTACACAATAAAAATATACATATATATGTGTAGTGACGTAGCACGTCCCTGAGGAAGGTCACACTTTGATGACCGAAACGTTGGATGCAGTGCCATGTATTTGTTTTGAATACAATAACTTGGAATTTCCCTGGCTATGTGCTGTCTCGTTTTTTCCAAACCCCCATCTGGTAAATACTTTCTGTGTATGTATAGTGATATATATGAAATATATATAAAAATAATAATAGATATATAATAATATATTGGCATAAAACTATTTGGTCACTGGTGAGTAAATATTGTAGGATTGTGCTGATCTAAGAGATATGCCCCTAAGGTCAATACAGATCAATACATTTAGGATTTAAACTATCTTAGTAAATTTACCAGTGTAGAAATGTGAGCCCCTAAGTGATCTGCCCCTAAGGTCAATACAGATCATAATTCTAATTCAGAATTTTAATTCTATGTACCTTAATTCCCATAAATAATTAGTATACTAGTGAGACAGATATACTATAAAAATATAAACAAGGTGAAGTTAAATAATAATAATAACAAAGGTGTAACAAATCCTCTCAAGGAAGTGAATATAATGTAATACTAAACAAAGATGTCTATGACAATATACTCGTAAAATACCAAAATATACTGTATATGTATATGTACAGTGTATATATATACAATGTGTGTACATATAGATATCCTCCAAGGCCACACAACTAAAACATGATGATGCATGTGTCAGCAGATTTAGAGGAAAGATGAATATAGATAACCTTCATTTAAACCTAAAGGGTTCTGGGTTTGTAACCTCCAGATCCATTTACATTCTTTCTGTAATAGGTGTCGATCCCAGTCACCTTTGCTAGGGCATTGTGAGATATGTTCAATCCCTGCGAATTGAAAACACTTCGTATTACCTTGATGTGCCTGGACCATATGCTTAGCAACTGGAGTATCTGTAGCGTTTCTTACGGATCCTATGTGTTCCAAAATACGAGTCTTAAGGCTGAGTCCATGCTGCCGCTGAGCTCGCTCATGCTTGGAGAGTGGTGATGTCACCAGATCACCAAGCATGAGCGATCGTTATCCTGCAACATTTTTAGAGCAGGAGCGAGGGGGGCGTGGCTACTACAGGAGGGGGTGTGTCATTGGCTGAATAGGGGCAGTCTGTGTTTTTGTGTATATCTCTCTCTATATATATATATATATGTATTGTGACAGGGTCATTGACTCCGTGTATGTGAATAGGAGATGGTAGTATGCATGCTATCCAGTAATCCATGCTTGTCAAGCAGACCACAGGTGATTTGAATTAAGCTCCTTCACCTGCTTTAAAAACAGGAAGAGGAAATACCTCTGGGGCGGCAGTCTCTCTCTCTCTGAGGCATAGAGGGAAGACAGAGGAGTGTTAAGACAGACACAAGCTGCCCAAAGCGATCCTGTCCCAAGAGGGAAGAATAAAGCTCCCAGGTAAGGAGCCAACTGCGTTTGCTGTACTTTATTGGGCTGGAATAGGTTAGCTAGTCAGCCAGATAGTTAGCCTGCACTTTTGTTTAGCTAGTACCCTGACCGGGGTTAGGATTTTGTTTCGTTTCAATTTTAAAGGGACAGTGTACCCATTGTTTAGTTACCGTTTTTGGACAAATAAACCCATCAGCATTATTTCACAGGAAAAGACGTGTTTTCTCCTCACTTACCATGACCATCCTGCCACACGTGGTGTCAGAAGTGGGATGTCGAATACCCTGTAAAAGGGGCGGAGCTACAGATTGCGTCTGGTGGAAACTGTCCACGCGGTAGCTGCCACTATGGAGGACGTTGTGAAGGCCTTAGTACACAGCACCACTGTCCACCAAGAAGCTAACAAACAGGGACAGGACAGCACGGCTGCACAACGCGAGACGAACCGGTTATTTGCAGCCCAGCTTGATGTTGTTTCAGACACACAGAAGCAGCTGATTGAGCAGCTGGCCCAGATTAAAATGGGCTTGTCAGGTACGGCCCCGACGCGGCCCGTCCAGGCGAATGAGTACCTACAGAAAATGATACCTCAGGTCCTTTGAGCGAATCGCTTCCCGGGAAAGGTGGGCCCGCTCCAAATGGGCTGGGATTATCGCACCCTTTCTACTGGGGGAAGCCCAAAAAGCGTATTGTGACCTTGACGAAGAAGCCGCAGCAGACTATGACTGTCTGAAAAGCGAAATCCTTGTAAGGATTGGTGTGACTCCCGCAGTTTGTGCACAGAGGTTCCATAAGTGGAAATACCATGAATAGAAGCCGTCCAGATCCCAGTTATGGGATTTGATTCACCTAGCGTCCAAGTGGCTAAAACCAGAGGAACATAGCCCGGCACGGATCCTTGAGATGGTGGTGTTGGACCGCTTCATTCGAGCGTTACCCCAGGACCTTCAACAGTGGGTGGGACAGGGAGATCCCCTCTCTTGTGATGCCATGGTAGGTGCAGTGGAGCAGTTTCTGGCTACCCGTGAACTATCACGCCCCACTCGCACCAACTACAACCCACGTCCCAACACGAACAGTAGAGGCCAGCGCTGGCGCCAGGACCCACGACCGTTCGCACGATTTGAGAGGGTGGAAGAAAACCCGGATAGGGACAGAAACTCTAAATTTCAGAAAGGGTTCCAAGAACGAACTGGGCCAATTGTTTGTTTTGAGTGTGGGGAGATGGGGCATATTAAGGCTCACTGCCCACAGTTGTCTGAGCCAATGGAGTGTGCATATGGTTCTGTGAAATCTGAATTTTGTGGAGTGGTGGGTATTACCCGCGAGGGAAAACGTACCCACAACTTCCTCACCACGGTGATGTTAAATGGAAAACCAGTCTCCGCACTGGTAGACTCAGGGAGCAATATTAACTTGGTATCCGGGAAGTTGGTTAAGCCTCTCCAGTTACCCCAGGGTGAGAAGTTGCGGTATTATGTGTACATGGGTGTACGCTTCCGTACACCACGACTCTGATAAAAGTAAAGGTCGAGGGGCAAGTCATTGAAACTATGGCAGCAATTGGACCAAAGTTACCAGATGCCCTAGTGTTAGGCTGTAATTTCCCTGGTTTTGACACCCTGATCAGAGGACAGCTCACCTTGAACAATCCTACTCCAGATGAGCTTTTTCCGTTTACAGACCCCGAATTAGTCGCCGAGGTGTCTAAAACCCCTAAGTCAAAACGAGAACGTAGGACCGAAAAAAAAAAAGAGGTACACCCTCACCCCAGTTTGCACTGGTCACTACTCCTAACGGAGGGAGACCAGAGGGAGAAGAGTTGTCCGAGACAGGGCCTGTTGATGCTCAGGTGTATGAGTTACCCGTGGAGGTAACCGACCAAACTCCCGATGAGGAAGGTTTTGGAAATCTAGAAATGTCCCTAACTAACTTTGGTAGAGAACAGGCTAATGATCCCCAGTTGAAAAATGGGTTTAGGCAGGCGGTAGAAGTTAATGGGGTCCCGGTAGAAGGAACCACAAAGGAATCCTATCCATATTTCTATATTAAGAATGATTTGTTATACCATGTGAGCCAAGAGGAGGGCCAAGAGATAGAAAAATTGTTAGTACCCAGTTCATTAGTGAGGAAGGTCCTAGAGCTAGCACACTCTCATTTGTTGGGGGGTCATCTGGGCGTAGAGAAGACACAGCAAAGAATCCTAAAAAGGTTTTACTGGCCAGGGATATATAATGCAGTAAAGAGATTCTGTGCCTCTTGTCCCGAGTGTCAGTTGACAGCCCACTGACCAAGTTTGAGGGCCCCATTGATCCCTATGCCTATTATTGAGGACCCATTTAAGAGGATTGCCATGGATATAGTGGGTCCCTTGGAGAAATCTGCCAAGGGTCATCAGTACATTCTAGTGATCCTAGACTATGCCACTCGATATCCAGAGGCACTACCTTTACGTAATACTTCCTCCAAAGCTATAGCTAAGGAATTGTTACAGGTATTTTCCCGACTCGGGATACCGAAAGAAATTTTGACAGATCAGGGTACCCCGTTTACATCTAAGCTTATGCGAGACTTATGTGTAGAGCTAAAAATACAGTCCCTAAGAACCTCTGTGCACCATCCGCAAACGGACGGTCTGGTAGAACGATTTAATAAGACGTTGAAGATGATGTTGAGAAAGGTGGTCGCTAGTGATGGGAAGAACTGGGACACCTTGTTGCCTTATCTCTTGCTTGCTATCCGAGAGGTACCACAGGCCTCTACGGGGTTTTCCCCATTTGAACTCCTGTATGGGAGACGCCCAAGAGGGATGCTGGATAGCCTCAAAGAAGAGTGGGAGCAACAAGCTGTGCTAGGGAAAAATGTCGTCCAATTTGTGGAAGATTTGAAAGACCGTATTGCGCATATTACCCCCATAGTCAGACAGCATCTAGAAGAGGCACAGAGGGCCCAACGGAACCTTTACAACACACAGGCTACGGTTCGTAACTTCCGACCAGGGGACCGAGTAATGGTCCTTGTTCCCACGGCCGAAAGCAAGCTGTTATCACATTGGCAGGGGCCATATGAGGTTCTAGAACAGGTCGGCCCGGTGAATTATAAAATTCGACAGCCAGACCGGAGGAAGGTAGAGCAGATCTATCACATAAATCTATTAAAGTCCTGGAAGGATAGAGAGGTATGTCTCTCCGTAGTAGCTAACGAATCCAGGAAAGGGGAGGAACCACTTGTTCGAATATCGGCAGAACTTACGCCTGAACAACACAGAGAAGCTGTAGATTTGGTAAAAAGGAACAGAGATGTCTTTTCCAGCGTACCAGGGAAAGCTAGGATGGTTTCTCATGATATCGTCACCAAGCCTGGGGTAGTCATTAAGATAAGACCTTATAGAATCCCAGAAGCTAGAAGAGGGGCTATTCAGTCAGAGGTAAAGAAAATGCTAGATCTAGGCATAATTGAGGAGTCCCATAGTCAATGGCCCAGCCCTATTGTCTTGGTACCTAAGCAGATGGGACAATACGGTTCTGTAACGACTTTAGAAAAGTAAACGAAGTCTCGAAGTTTGATGCCTATCCTATGCCACGGGTAGACGAGTTAATTGAGAAGTTGGCGAGGGCACGTTTTCTAACCACTTTAGATCTTACAAAGGGTTAATGGCAAATCCCCTTAACAAGGTCAGCAAAAGAGAAAACGGCCTTCTCCACACCTGATGGTCTATTTCAGTATACTGTTTTACCCTTTGGACTTCATGGGGCGCCTGCAACCTTCCAAAGGTTGATGAATAAGTTACTACACCCACACTCGAACTACGCCTCAGCGTACTTAAACGATGTAGTAATTCATAGTCCAGATTGGGACTCACATCTAGTAAAGGTTGAAGCAGTGTTAAGAACCTTTCGGGAGGCGGGTCTTATAGCCAATCCAGCTAAATGTTCAGTCGGCCTAGCAGAGGCAAAATATCTTGGCTATGTTGTGGGAAGGGGGACAGTAAAACCCCAGCTCAATAAAGTTGAGGCCATTGAGAGTTGGCCCCGGCCCCTTAAAAAGAAACAGGTTAGGACGTTTTTGGGCATTATAGGTTACTACAGGCGATTTATACCCCATTTTGCAATCTGGGCTGCACAGCTTTCAGATCTAGTAAAGGCAAAGGCACCTGATGTTGTAAATGGAACGGGAATGTGGAGACCGCATTTGTAGACCTACGCACAACGCTCTGTAGTCACCCAGTCTTGGTAGCCCCGGATTTTAAAAAGGAGTTTTTTTTGCAAACGGACGCCTCCGAAGTAGGTCTCGGAGCTGTACTGTCCCAGTTTGTAGGAGAAGAGGAACACCCGGTCCTCTATTTAAGTCGCAAATTGTGACCCCGCAAACAAAGATATGCCACAGTGGAAAAAGAGTGTCTGGCCGTAAAGTGGGCAACAGACACATTGAAATATTACCTTTTAGGCAGGTCTTTTACACTCATAACAGATCACGCACCACTACAGTGGATGCACAGAAATAAAGAAAAGAACTCGAGAGTTACCCGTTGGTTCCTGTCGTTACAACCTTTTAACTTTACGATCCAACATCGGCCAAGCATACTGCACGGTAATGCTGATGCACTCTCTAAGGTGCACAGTCTAGGTGCACGGGCCACTCCACTCAGTAACGTTACGCTGGGGAGGGGGATATGTGACAGGGTCATTGACTCCGTGTATGTGAATAGGAGATGGCAGTATGCATGCTATCCAGTAAACGAGGGGTTAACTCAGCTTGTCAAGCAGACCACAGGTGATTTGAATTAAGCTCCTTCACCTGCTTTAAAAACAGGAAGAGGAAATACCTCTGGGGCGGCAGTCTCTCTCTCTCTGAGGCATAGAGGGAAGACAGAGGAGTGTTAAGACAGACAGAAGCTGCCCAAAGCGATCCTGTCCCAAGAGAGAAGAATAAAGCTCCCAGGTAAGGAGCCAACTGCGTTTGCTGTACTTTATTGGGCTGGAATAGGTTAGCTAGCCAGCCAGATAGTTAGCCTGCACTTTTGTTTAGCTAGTACCCCGACCGGGGTTAGGATTTTGTTTCGTTTCAATTTTAAAGGGACAGTGTACCCATTGTTTAGTTACCGTTTTTGGACAAATAAACCCATCAGCATTATTTCACCGGAAAAGACGTGTTATCTCCTCACTTACCACGACCATCCTGCCACAGTATATATATCCACAGAAGCAGCCGGCACTCCACTTGCAAGTAGAAAAAATTGGGTGCTTGTCCCATAAAGCAATAATAAACCATACGATACCGTTTGAAGCACGAGATCAGTAGACAGCACTCTGGTAAGTTTGATCACAAGTTTTTGTATTGAAAAACTTGTGATCAAACTTACCAGAGTGCTGTCTCCTGATCTCGTGCTTCAAACGGTATCGTATGGTTTATGTATATATATCTATATCTCTCTCTCTCCCCTCATCTCTCTCCCCCCATTGCTCTCTCTCCCCTCCCATTGCTCTCTCTCTCCCCAGATTGCTCTCTCTCTCTCTCCCCCATTGCTCTCTCTTTCTCTCTCTCTCCCCCCTGTGCTCTCTCTTTCCCACGCCCCGCGCTCTCTCCCTCATCCCCCCTGCACTCTCTCTCTCCCCGCCCCCCCCTGCACTCTCTCTCCCTGCCCCCCCCTGCATTCTCTCTCCCCCCCTGTGCTCTCTCTCCTTTGTACCCCCCGCGCTCTCTCCCCCGTGCGCTCTCTCTCCCCGCCCACCCCCTGTGCTCTCTCTCCCCTGCCCCCCCCGTGCTCTCTCTCCAGGCCCCCCTATCTCCGGCCATCCCCCCTCTCTACCAACCCCCCTGAGCTCTCTCCCCCATGCGCTCTCTCTCCCCGCCCCCTGCATTCTCCCCCCTGCGCTCTCTCTCCCCTGCCCCCTCCTGTGCTCTCTCTCCCGGCCCCCCTCTCTCCCCCTTGCTTTCTTTCCCCTCTCTCTCACCCTTCTCCTCTCTCTCTCTCTCTCTCTCTCTCCCTTCTCCCCCCTCTCTCTCCCTTCTCCCCTCTCTCTCCCTTCTCCCCTCCCTCTCTCTCTCTCCCCCTTCTCCCCCTCTCTCTCCCTTCTCCCATCTCTCTCTCTCTCTCTCTCCCTTCTCCCCCTCTATCTCCCTTCTCCCCTCCCTCTCTCTCTCTCTCTCTCTCTCTCTCTCTCTCTCTCTCTCTCTCTCTCTCTCTCTCTCTCTCTCTCTCTCTCTCTCTCCCTCTCTCCCCCTCTATCTCCCTTCTCCCCTCCCTCTCTCTCTCTCTCTCTCTCTCTCTCCCTTCTCCTCCCTCTCTCTTTCTCCCCTCTCTCTCTCTCTCCCACCCTCTCCTCCCTCTCTGTCTCCCTTCACTCCCCTCTCTCTCTCTCCCTTCTCCCCCCTCTCTCTCTCTATCCCCCTCTCTCTCTTCCCCCTCTCTATCTCTCTCCCCTCTCTCTCTCCCTTCTCCCCCCTCTCTCTTTCTCTCTCCCTTCTCCCCCACACCATTCCGTTTTCCCCCCACACCACACATCAGCACTCTGTTTGCCCCCCACACCACACAGCAGCACTCCGTTTGCCCCCCCACACCACACAGCAGCACTCCATTTGCCCCCCCCGTTCATTTCCCCCCTGTCCGTTTGCCCCCCCTGTCCGTTTTCCCCCCCTGTCCATTTGCCCACCCCCTGTCCGTTTGCCCCCTCTCAGTCCGTTTGCCCCCTCTCAGTCCGTTTGCCCCCCCTCTGTCTGTTTGCCCCCCCTCTGTCCGTTTGCCTCCCCCCTCTCTTTCCGTTTGCCCCCCCTCTCTGTCTGTTTCCCCCCCCTCTCAGTCCGTTTGCCCCCCCTCTCAGTCCGTTTGCCCCCCCCTCCTTTCCACTTCTCTCTGCTGAATTCAGTGTCAGCGTGTGTGTGATAGCAGAGTAGAACACGCCCTCTCACTTCCCATTTGTAAGAGCAGGGTCATGTGACCCTGCTCTCATCACCAAAGTATCTCTCCCTTGTCTCCCCAAGCACAACGCTTGGGAGAGCGTGTGTGCACGCGCATGGGCGTGCGAGCACAGCAGGAGAGGGGATGTGCTGATCCACATTGCAGAAGGTAAGCACGCCAAGCGCCAAGCGCATAGCGAGCTCAACGCCAGCAGGGACTCAGCCTTAGATGTCTAAATCTTTTACAACATATTTCATTCTGCAGACGCATGTAATTAAGTAAATAACTCCAGTTGTCTGTCAATTGATGAAGTCTTTAATCTTGTAGGTAGTCTGATTTTTAGAATCTGTAAATTGTTTAGTATTTTTCATGACCCCACAGGCCTTACATCGCCCACAAGCAAATGATCCCTGTGGTTTAGTAGCCAGCCATGTTTTCTTTGGTCTCAAACTAAAGTGACAATTAACTAGTTGATCCGGTAGGTTTTTGTTCCGTCTATAAGTCATAATAGGAGTCAGATTTAAAACTTATTTCAAATCATTCTTCTAACAAAAGATGCCAATGTTTATTAAAGATGTGTTGAATACTGCTCCATTGATTATTAATCGTACTAATAAACCTGATTATGTCTTTTTTGCATGTTTGTTTTCTGTGGTTCTTGGTCAAAAGTCTAGATCTTGATGTAGTAAACGCCCTATAATATGCTTTCTTAATTGCGCCCTTGCTATGTCCTCTTTCAAAAAAGCGATCCTGCATATCAATCGCCTGTTTTTTGAACTCGGACATTGTAGAACAGTTCCGTTTTAGCCTAAGGAATTGGCCAGTGGGAATATTATCAATAAGGTAAGATGGATGGTGGCTATCTGCTCATAGCAGACTGTCCGTTGAGGTCGGTTTTCTAAAGATGGTAGTTTCTAATTTATCCTCAGAGTTTCTCACAAAAGTGAGATCAGAGAAGTTAATAGTGTTACGGTTAATCTCATATGTGAGTATAAGGTTATGATAATTTTTGTTTAGAATATTGATGAATTCTTTGAGATGTTGTTCAGTACCCCTCCATAGGAGGAGCACGTCATCAATATATCCGGCCCAAATCTCAATGAACCCAGTGTATGGGTCATTAGCTTCACTGAAGACCACCATTGGCATAGGTGGGAGCGCTGGTGGTCCCCATGGCCATACCTTGTGTTTGATGATAAAAGTTATGGTCAAAAAAAAAAATTCTTAGTAAGGGTAATGTCAAGCAGTTTTAGAACAAAATCATTATGCGTGGCTGAATGAGCATCCCTAGCTCTCAAAAAATGGTAAACAGCATTCATACCAAAAGTGTGTGGTATACTCGTATTGAGGCCTTCCATGTCTAATCCCACGAGAAAGGTCTCTGAGTCTATCTATCGATACATCTTCTAATTTTAGAAGCACATCTTTTGCAGCATCAAGGTATGAAGGTAAACTGCCTACTAGTAGGCGCAAAAAACGATCTAGCTATATACTTGCATGAGAGGTGAGACTCTCAATGCCCAAAATTATCTGTCTAACTGTGGGAGATAAGGAGACCTTGTGTACTTTAGGCAGACCATATAATATGAGCATGTTTTAACACTATGCCAGTCAATGGTCAACTTTAAAAAAAAAACAATCACAAGCAATCTCCTATGCATTCAAAACAATCACAAACAATCTCCTATGCATTCCAAATAATCACAAAATAAAAACGAATTAAGAAGTAAACACAACAAAATTAACACCAGTCAATTAATCAAATCTAAAATGAAGACCAGAATAAACAATTAAAACACCAAAACAAAACCATGAATAAATAAAATAAATATCCAAATAAACTGCATTATTCTAAAACAAAAGTCACAAAATAATTCAACATTAAAAAGCAAACACCAATCAAAAGCCAGAAATAAACAAAATTAAACACCACCAAAAATGCCAGCATACTAAATACAAACACTAAATAAAGAGCATAATAAATAAAATAAAAATACCAATATACATATAAAATACATAAAAGCAAGCATTTGTCAAAACAACTATTACTTGTCCCTGTATGTATGTATGTATATCCAAAAAGAGACATACATAAATACAGTGGCAATTAATGGGCATTGCTGGCTGCCTGCACAAGGAGGAGTTTGCTGCCACGACCTGTTTTTTGCCATTGGACATTTCCTGCATTTACTGGTCTCAAAGCTCTCCAGAGTGGGGCATTAACCCTTTAGCACCCTGCTTTGCCAGCTAACTCCACTGCTACTTAGATAGCCTTTATAGTGTTGATATATACCTTTTAGGTTCAGACCCTTGTCATCCAGTTTTCCTGTTACTCACTTAGGGTTAGTTGGTCTGAGTCTTGTGCCTCAAATCCTACCTTCATTCTGTTGGGATATTCAGTGATAGTTTGTCACTGTGTCTCCCAGGGACATTGTTGCAGGGTTTAGGGAAGTACCAGGTGACTACGGTCTACCTGGGAATGGGCCTGTAGAAGGGGTTCCTATACCCTGAAATGTGACGTTGCCCCCCTTGCCCTGGACTTTTAACTCCCCTTGTTTTCCCTTTTCTTTCCCTCTCCCCTCTCCCTTTTCCCCTTCACTGTCCTTGTCCCTGCCCTAGCACATACTGTAGTGCTTTCTTTTTTTGGTCTTTGTTTGACCATTTTTTTGCATCATTCGTGTACCATTAAATACTTACTTTTGGCTGATCCATTTACTATCTGTTCTTTCCGTTTGAGTGCTGGGAACATTTGTGATTTATTGATTATTTGGGAGGAATCAGGGTCCTCCTTGTTCCCGCCTTGCACCTATTATTTCACTTTATACAGAGTTTTGTGTGCTGTCTAATACTGTTTGTTATGCATGCTACATTTGTTACACCTTGGCAAAGGTCTGTGTCAGGACAGAAAAGTCAATCCTTTGAAAAAGTCAATTTCATTTTTTTTTCTAAAGCCCATTGCAGTGCCTGTATTTTTTCTATTGCTGTTATGCACAAAGTCTTTTGCTCCTAGTGCATCCATGGCAGTATTATGAGTTTGTTAATGCACCTACAACCCTTTATATTAGCAGTAACAGGCAGAGCAGCAGCTGGCATTAATGGCAGTGGTGGTGCTGGGCTTGGCTTTTCCATAGAACTAACAGTTTCATTAGCGTTCTTAATATTATGCTTCTCAACATCAGCCATTTTAGTTTCAGAAGAACTACAAGTACTAGTAGACGGGGCACTGGCATATAAATATAGAATTAAATACAGTGACAGATAATGCATTTTATTGCAAATGGTTGTTTTTATTTCATTGTTATATTTTCTATTTCTAATTATTTATTGGAGCTAATTGTTATGTATTTGTGCTTGTGTTTATTACATTTTTGGATTGGTTAGACGTTTGATTTTTGTTCTGGTGTTTAGGCTTTTGATTTCTTTTATTCTTCTGGTGTTTAGATATTAGATTTCTTTTAATGTTATTTTTGACATTTGATTTATTTTAATGTTATGTTGTTTAGAGGTTTGATTTCTTTTATCATTCTGGTGTTTAGGTGCTTAGTATTTTTTTTATTCTTGTGTCTTTTCGTGCAGTTATTTATTTTAGATTGCCCATAGACTGCTATAGTGGCTAATTGTGAGGAATCGGGGTCACGGCAGTCGCAGCGTGACCCCCCCTTATCACCCGCGGCCCCCGTTGTCTCCGCTCCCTCGCCGTCGGTACCCTGCCGGGCAGCCGCTTCTCCGCACACAGCAGGTAAACATGCGGCTACCATTAGACCTGCACGCGCCCTCTCCAGCATTACAGAGTGCGCGTCAGGCAGAGATAATTTATTCCCCCCTCTGGGGCTTAGACCACGCCTCCGGCACTCGCGTGGCTCACGGCCATACTCCCCTGCCTCTCAGCTGTTCGCAACATAAACTCATCAGCACAACCTATCCAGTGCTGCTCCACACGCTCCTCCAGGCCTGCCTCCACCTTCCATTGGTAAGCCCACCTTTATAATCCCTGTCCTCCCTGTTGCACATCACTCTGCATAGTCTCAGCTTTGTTGGATGTGTGCTTTACCCCTCTCTCTGTTACAGTGCTTCTCAGGTTCTGATCTGGCTTGTTTGACTACTCTCTCTGGCTTTCGACCCCGGCTTCCTCCTGACTACGCTGCATCTCCCGTCCTCCGAACTCGGCTTGCATCTCGACCACCCGCACCGGGGCCTGTAACTCGGGAAGCTCGGGGCTTTAATTAATGTGGTCTCGGGGCTTAAATTAATGTGGTTCAGCTCTGGAAACCCGCTGCTTCAATATTGTGTTATTAAAATAAAATAAAAATAGTGTGATCGCCTGCAAGAGCTGTGCAGGGAGATGCAGCTCTCTCTTTGCATCTCTTACAGACTGTAGGCAGAACGCAGGGGCAGAACTTAGAAAAAGACACAAATAAATGCCATACTATCCTGAGCAATTTGGCATTTTCCTACCTCATGGATTCTGACTTGCGATAACTCTTTCTGAATGCCCTGATAACACAAATGTCCGACAGGGAGGTAGGGTTCTGCCAAAACGTTTGATTTGGCAGTGATAACATTGAAGCTACTAGAATAGACCCTTGTGTCTCTCTCTGTCTCTCCTTGTGTGTCTCTCGGGGATTGCTGATTTTGAGAAATTTGCAAATATTTTAAAGCATATATGAAGACGTTTGCCAATCTAGCATCCAGTTTAGTGCTGGTTATTTTCCTGAGTTTCATTTTGTCAATGTGAATTTTTAATTCTGCATTTGCTAATTTCTACTAGGTATTGTCATCATTTTTATTTAGTCTCTCTGGCCGTGCACTAAAATATATTATGAGAGAATCTTAATCATGACCTTAACAAATAATGGTTATACTACTCTCTAATGTAGTAGTATAGCTCTAAGTGCCCATACTCTAGATTACTCTTCTTTTGAAGCATCTCTGAAAGCAACATCTAATATTTTAGTGTTCAAAGTCAACAATATAGCTATATAGAGTTTGAGAGTTCAGCTTTTGATTTTGATTACCTTCCAAGAAACCAATTGTGTACTCTATTCAATAATTCAATATGTAGCTATGATTGTCAAATATTTCAGTATTCAATAAACCAGGGCTTGTATCTTTTTTACAAAGTTGCTACTGTATTTACTTTTATTGTACAAAAAAAAAGGCCTATAACAGGGTAAAGGAATTATTGTGTATTGAGATGAGTGAACATTTTTAGCATACAGTATTTGGTACTTAATGATTCAAAAAGAAAAAATTCTATGATTGTAATCACATGCAAATCTAAGAAAAACAGCATTAAAAATACTGTATCACGCTATTTCATCTTGTCAAGATATGTATTTTTTGTCCAGTATATTTAGCTTCTTCTCTGCCACATTACTGAGATTCTTTGCAAAGTATTGTTAATAGGGCTACAGATGTTCCTCTTCTAAAGATAATACTCTACAAACTACATCCAGAAAACAGTGGTTCAGTGACCAGTATCTCAGTTTTGTGACTGAAGACATATTAGGACTATAAAACACTCTTGTCACTTTCCTAAACCCATGGCACTCTTTCCGAGATTCACTGGTAGGATGGGCAAAAATGCATTTGCAAGGGATTTCTTCGAAAATGAAAAGGTTAAACAGTGACAGCCTCACACAGAAAGTAACAGAGACACAGTAAACCACAGACAGTGATAAGCGATAGTACAGCAACCAATGGGATTGTCTTCAATACCATGTGATATAGTCATGTGGATTTAAGGATGTGACCTACCTCCCTTGGAGATGACGTCACATCCTTAAAAAACAAAAAAAAAGGCGGGCACATGATACAGCGCCCAATTGTATCGGAGCTGTACTATTTGACCATAAAATGTGACGTCACAGGCAATATAAGGCCTGTACGTCTCATTTCACCTCAAGAAGCCAACGAGAGAACATCCTGTTCTGGATTTACCACAGGGCTTTGGATTGACAGATGAAGAAAGAAGATGGTGTCACGAGTGCTCACCTCAAACAAGGCGGGACCGTGAGGCTGAGGTGGTGATATTGAAAGTCACCGACCAGAAACGTTCGGAGTGCAGAATGGTAGTTGTGAAGCTGGGTCAAAGTAGGAGAGGTCTGGGTAGTTGAGATACTTGCCTTGGTCGAGGAGAGGCGAAGATCAGATGTTCATCGATGCGGTGCCGGAGTCAAGGAATAGAGAGGTCAGAATATTTTAGGCCGTAGCCATGGTCCAGGGATCAGAGAAGTCAGGAGTCCAGGCGCAAGCAGGGGTCAAAGGAACTGTAAGCAAGACAAGGCAAGACAGGATACCAGAAAGCTTGAGGTAAGCACACACTGACAAGTTTTTATGCTCAGCCAGTTTGGAGGAGGGCTGACTGAGCATTTAAAGAGCAGACAGCCAATGGAAAGGCAGCCACAGCTGCAGAGTAATGAATGCAGGACAGCCCACAGCTGCAGGATAAGGAGTAATCACAGGTATGCTGTGTACCGATATGCAGGGCAGCTGTGCGATAATGGATAGCATTAACCCCTTGAGAGCCTGTATTCGTGCAGCGTCTGTGCGTAGTCGGAGCGCGCTAAGCGTTGCTTGTGTTATCACGGGGGTGGAGTCTGGAGACGGGCCCAACGGTGTCTCCTCTCCTAGCGGTGCGGCACCTGCGTGCAGGTTGTGATTGGCGCGTGTCACCTGTGCCGTCACGGGAATGACTCAGAGGCACCCAGCCGGGTAGAATACCTTAATTTCATGGCAAGGGCACCTCTTCACCGTCACAATGGCAAAGTCTTGAAATAGTGACAGAGAACTGACAGACATGAACAGGAACAAAGGAACAGGACCACAATCATGCACTAACAGTCAGACACTCAGACACACTAACAGTGCCCACATCTATATCCTAAACACACACATACAGTAGTGATGGTGCCCACTACAAACACACACACTGTGACTGTGCCCACATTTCCTACACACACTCTTGGCTGCTTAAAGTATTTTGTAACTAGGGGAGCCATGCACCATAGCTTTACATTTACACATGTGTATCCTAATCAGACAAAACATGGTGGTACAGTTTTAAGAAGTGGCAGAAATTGTTTCTAGATGTAACCCAGATGCTAAACATAGACAAGTAGTACTATAAAAAAAATGAAAGTTTTTGTAAAGTACTGTATGTTAATAACAGTAACATACCAATACATAAAGCCTGTATACCATTAACCAAAAAAAGTTTAGACAAAGCTACAGGTATACTGTATGTTTTCTTGCTAACTGTACCAATAATACTTACCTTACACTACTATATTCTCACATGAATTGATTATTTTATTGAATAAATAGTGAAGAGGACTGAGTTCTGTTAATGGACCTGCATAAGATGTTGCAGCTGCTTGTTAGTGGAGCTCCCAGTGGAAAGTTGAAAGCCTTACCATATGGTCTATTTTAATTGGTTAAAGATTTTATTCTCATCTGTTTCCAATTAACATTTTATATAGTCTTACTGCAAGTCTAGAAACATCTTGTCGATGTCAACTTCAACTCAAGAAAATAACAAAGATTGTGGTTCTCCTGCTGCAAAAAGGGAAAATAAAGTTTGTCATAAATTACCTGTGTAGTGTCTCTGTCAGAGCATAGGATCTTATGTCCCAGATTAAGGCAGGAAACATAGTATATCTTTGCATGGGGTTTATTTACAAGCTTAAATAATACACTAACAGGCCCACCGTCCCTTTAAGTCAAAACAAATCATAAAACAAATGCCTACTCCTCTTAGGAGACTAAGGGCCTCATGCAGTAAGCCCCGATAAGGCTTTTTCGGCATTTTATAGCCGTTTTTTGCCCTCCTGATTCAGTAAGCCCCGATAAGTGGGAATTATCGGCAACTTTTCTTCCGAAAAAAAAAAATTCGCCACCCGGCTGCCGATAAGCCACTTATCGGGACTTTTTTTTCCCGCCTGAATTCAGTAAGCCCCGATCAGCTTTTTGGTGCTGATCGGCAGGCCAGATTGGAGATTTTATGGCCAATCCAGCCCGCCAACTAAAGTTGGCAACTTGCTGAAGGAGAAGCATCGGCAAGGGCGACACTTAGGAAAAATCAGCCCTTTTTCCTGCCTGTGATTGATGCCGGGGGTCTCCGGAGCTGATACCCGCACCGGAGCCCCCCGGCATGCATCCGAGGCAGGAAAAAGGCATTTAAAAGCCACTTCATTACCTTAGCGGCTAACCGCTAAGGCAATGAAGGGGTTAACCCACCGTGCCAGCGTTATTGTGGGTAGCGGGGATGGGTGAGGGGGGTATTTGGCCCTGGGTGTGAGTTTAGGACTTGCGGGGGGGATGCGGGGGCACTTAACCCCTTCACGACCGTAGCGGTTAATACCGCTACGGTCCTGAAGGGGTTAAGGCCTCCCGCTACCCACCCGCAAGCCCTAAACAACCACCGTTGGGGCTAATGCCCCCTTCACACACCCCCACTACCCACAATAATAAAAAAAACACACCCCAGCCCCACAATAACGAATTAAATAAATAATTAAATAATTATATATATATATATATATATATATATATATATATATATACCCAACAACACCTATACCCCCCTAACATACAGTATAGTAATGGGCAGAATGACTATTATCCACAAATGGATAATAGTGCAGTTGTCCATTTACAATACATACACAACAATAAAGACTTTAAATACATATAGCACTCACCCATGTCCCACTGCCACGATGAAGGCCATCCTCATCGTCATCCTGCCCATGCCCCATCCGCTTCTGCAAAACAAACACAAGAATTACAACATCCAAATTAATGTCCCCTAACCCCTTAATCACCATAGCGGTTATTAACCGCTACAGTTATTAAGGGGTTAAGCCACCATCACCCACATACCCTCCCCCACAAAGCCCCCCAACCACCCTCACCCAATACCCACAGGGGAGTCCTACCAAATACCCTTGGGCCTAATACCCCCTCCCCCAGCACATACAGTACAATAATGTGCCAAATAACTATTATCCACATAGGGATAATACATTATTTGGCCATTATTAAACACATTCAATAACGTTAAAATGTAAAGAAACTTGTACTAACCTCATCAATAAGAAGTCTCCGTCGCCAGCATCATCCTTGGGGTCCGTTGCCAACATTAGAAATAGCCACAACATTTCAATATCATTAACATAACACTGAACCCCTTAATCACCTTATCGGGTACTAACCTGAAAGGTAATTAAGGGGTGAAGCCATCCTGCAATGCCTACAACAGTTATGCATAACATCCTCAGTGAAATAAAAACCAATTGCCTAACCAAATTCCATTTAATCATTCAATCTGTAGGCTCACATGCCTCATAAAACATTGCATTTACAGTGTATACATGTAGCATAACATGTAAACTGCATGTACACGCTGCAAATCAATGTTAACAATACAATAATGCCACTCAAATCGCCATACATCACAAGAAGTATATTATTTAATACAATAAACTCACCATCAATGAATTACTACACATCAATTACATCCCTAAACAATTAAAATACCATCCATACCAATTACACAATGAACTAAAGCTATCCTAACAGAGAACAACTTCAAAACATAGTCAAAAGTACACCAACAATTACAATATAATAAAGCAAGGCTTTCCATATCCTACTGAACGGCCTGGAAGCCCAAAACTTACATCTGTCTAAAAATAAAACACATTTAGCACACATCAATGCATAGCCACAATGATTAACAATACAGAATTAGAAGCTTTAACAACACTATCATTTCTTACCCTGTATATATATCTGTACACATACATACAGACATACATACAGTGGGAAGAAATGATATGCATTGTAAAAAATGAAAACATGAAAAAGCAACACAAAAAACAGTTACATTAAGTACATTTCTTTATTTAACTTACCATTACTTGCCCCCACCGACTCCCGTTGATCAGCTTACTCACGAACCAATCCACGACACCATCCACGACACCATCCAGGAACAAATCCACGACACAATCCAGGAACAAATCCACGAACCAAACCAGGAACCAATCCAAGAACAAGTGCAGGAACCAATCCAGGAAGCAAGCCACGAAGAAATCCAAGAAACAATCCACGACACGATCCAGGAACAGGAACCCATAAAAGAAAAAAAACATAACAAATTAAACATTAAAATAATAAAACATGACAATCAAGGGTTGTACTAGTTTTATTCTTAGTGAATCTGTATTACAATACCTTGTTCCGGGGTCTTCTTGACGTCCGGTGCCACGCCCTGGTCTTCAATCTTCAGGAGGAGGTCCGTCCTCCTCGACATCTGCCTTCAAAATGAGACGACATAGGCTTTTATAGGCCTATGACGTCACATTTGTCGTCATATGGTTCCCACGGCCCTGATTGGGCCGTGAAAACCATGTGTTTTGGCCGATGTAAAAAAAATACGTCAAGAAGACCTCGGAACAAGGTATTGTAATACAGATTCACTAAGAATAAAACTAGTACAACCCTTGATTGTCATGTTTTATTATTTTAATGTTTAATTTGTTATGTTTTTTTTCTTTTATGGGTTCCTGTTCCTGGATCGTGTCGTGGATTGTTTCTTGGATTTCTTCGTGGCTTGCTTCCTGGATTGGTTCCTGCACTTGTTCTTGGATTGGTTCCTGGTTTGGTTCGTGGATTTGTTCCTGGATTGTGTCGTGGATTTGTTCCTGGATGGTGTCGTGGATGGTGTCGTGGATTGGTTCGTGAGTAAGCTGATCAACGGGAGTCGGTGGGGGCAAGTAATGGTAAGTTAAATAAAGAAATGTACTTAATGTAACTGTTTTTTGTGTTGCTTTTTCATGTTTTCATTTTTTACAATGCATATCATTTCTTCCCACTGTATGTATGTCTGTATGTATGTGTACAGATATATATACAGGGTAAGAAATGATAGTGTTGTTAAAGCTTCTAATTCTGTATTGTTAATCATTGTGGCTATGCATTGATGTGTGCTAAATGTGTTTTATTTTTAGACAGATGTAAGTTTTGGGCTTCCAGGCCGTACAGTAGGATATGGAAAGCCTTGCTTTATTATATTGTAATTGTTGGTGTACTTTTGACTATGTTTTGAAGTTGTTCTCTGTTAGGATAGCTTTAGTTCATTGTGTAATTGGTATGGATGGTATTTTAATTGTTTAGGGATGTAATTGATGTGTAGTAATTCATTGATGGTGAGTTTATTGTATTAAATAATATACTTCTTGTGATGTATGGCGATTTGAGTGGCATTATTGTATTGTTAACATTGATTTGCAGCGTGTACATGCAGTTTACATGTTATGCTACATGTATACACTGTAAATGCAATGTTTTATGAGGCATGTGAGCCTACAGATTGAATGATTAAATGGAATTTGGTTAGGCAATTGGTTTTTATTTCACTGAGGATGTTATGCATAACTGTTGTAGGCATTGCAGGATGGCTTCACCCCTTAATTACCTTTCAGGTTAGTACCCGATAAGGTGATTAAGGGGTTCAGTGTTATGTTAATGATATTGAAATGTTGTGGCTATTTCTAATGTTGGCAACGGACCCCAAGGATGATGCTGGCGACGGAGACTTCTTATTGATGAGGTTAGTACAAGTTTCTTTACATTTTAACGTTATTGAATGTGTTTAATAATGGCCAAATAATGTATTATCCCTATGTGGATAATAGTTATTTGGCACATTATTGTACTGTATGTGCTGGGGGAGGGGGTATTAGGCCCAAGGGTATTTGGTAGGACTCCCCTGTGGGTATTGGGTGAGGGTGGTTGGGGGGCTTTGTGGGGGAGGGTATGTGGGTGATGGTGGCTTAACCCCTTAATAACTGTAGCGGTTAATAACCGCTATGGTGATTAAGGGGTTAGGGGACATTAATTTGGATGTTGTAATTCTTGTGTTTGTTTTGCAGAAGCGGATGGGGCATGGGCAGGATGACGATGAGGATGGCCTTCATCATGGCAGTGGGACATGGGTGAGTGCTATATGTATTTAAAGTCTTTATTGTTGTGTATGTATTGTAAATGGACAACTGCACTATTATCCATTTGTGGATAATAGTCATTCTGCCCATTACTATACTGTATGTTGTGTATTGATGCTATGTTTATTGGGGGCATTTGTCCCCAATAAACATGCTACTATGCGTTAACCCCTTCATTGCCTTAGCGGCTATCCGCTATGGTAATGAAGCAGCATTAATGTATTTTAATAATATTGTGCGGAAGCAGGAGGCCCCCTGAGCTGAAGCGCATTTATTTGTGGCTCAGAGACCCCCTGCCTCCCGAGTTACAGGCCCCGGTTTGGGCCATCGGTTACAGTGTGGACGCCATGTTTATTGCGGGGACGCTATAAACATGGCGGCGACACTGCCACCCGATGACACATACCGGGGCCTGTAACTCGGGAAGCAGGGGGTCCCTGCTCCACAAAGCAATGCGGTTCAGCTCAGGGGACCCCCTGCTCACTGTACAGTATAATTAAAAAGACATTCATGCTGCTTCATTACCGTTGCACATAGCCGCCAAGGTAAGGAACGAGTCTTTATTGATGTGTGTGTGTTTTATTTATACTGTACATGTGCAGAGGGTCTCCGGAGCAGAACAGCGTTGGTTTGAGGTCCGGGGACCCCCTGCCCCCCGAGATACAGGCCCCTTTATGGGGTGCCGGTATCCCTCTGGTTTGTTTACAGGTCGCGGTCACGTGATCGGGACCTTCAAACGCCGAGGGATACCGGCACCTCATAAAGGGGCCTGTATCTCGGGGGGCAGGGGGTCCCCGGACCTCAAACCAACGCGGTTCAGCTCCGAAGACCCCCTGCACATGTACACTATGAATAAAAGTTGTTTTTAAATACTTTTTTTGGTGCCGAAGTTTGCGCTGAGAGAGCGGCTTGTCTCTCTCAGCTGCAAACATCTATCGGCACCAAAGGTTTATCGGGAGCCTTATCGGGAGCCAGGCTGTATCGCCACAGCTCATCGGCAGCTTTGCTTTCGCAGTGCTTCAGCAGGGATCGGAAGGATTCGGCCCTTACTGAATACTGCGAGGGCAAATCGCCCAAAAAAAACATTTTCGCAATTCGTGCCGAAAATTTTGTATCGGGGCTTACTGCATGAGGCCCTAACTATACATGCAGCTTCAGCCATTACTAACTGGATGGGCAGCTAAGATTGTTACCACCCCAAAACAGGTTCTATTACAGCTAAACATACTGTATACAGTCTCTGCACACAGCAATAGTTTCTCTTACTGCATCTGTTACTCCAAGGTTATGGAGCAGCAATCCCTGCTTCAGCACTGTCTTGTGTCCTTCCTTCCTAGAGGAGTTTATCCCCATGAGTGCTCAGAGAATCTCACTTCTGTAAGTCCAATGTTAAGGACAGGACATCCCCGCTTCAGCACGGTCTTCTGTCCCTCCTTTCTCTTCCTGGGATTAACAACCCAGTCTGTCCCAGTAGGCTCCACGACCACCGTCCAGCAAGCCCAGGGGACTGTGCCAGCTTCAACAGCCGGGGAGAATGCTTCTCTGCCCCCCTTCTCTGGGAACAGCAGTCTCTCTCCGTGTGTAGTCACATCCTGACATTTAAAACTCCATGTGCAATCAGGAGTTCAGCCTGCTCAATTAGTTTGCAGCTGCTCCTGGCTTCTCTAGGTAGATTAACTCTCTGTATGCTGGAAAGTCCCATAGCTGCCCTGTTCCAGCACTTAGAGAGACAGTGATTGTATCCCACCTGGTATACACGTTAATAGAGAAAAACCTGAATCCCCCAATATTTCTGATTTTTATCCACTTGTTCAAACAGTATCATAAGATAACACGACAAGAATATACACAAAAGGCACACCAGAGATTAATGCATATTCTCGAAATAGAATATATTCATAAAATCCAATAAAACAGAATTGAATAGTAAAACCTTTAATAAGAGGTCTTATGAGGCCATATATATATATATTTATATACATACAAAAAAGAAAGAGTAGCGCTATCAGTGTGTGGATGTACAGTAATTGTGTTCTAGAACTGTACTGTGACAATTGTAAAATAACCTTGTGAAATACATGTAATAATATATATATGAAAAAAATAAGTTATATATAAAAAACACAAAAGGGAAATAAAGAATAAAATATTCTTAAAACAGTGTCCAGTGAACAGACCAGTCGAATGTGATGGATGAAAACAAGTCCAGAAAGATGTTCCAGTCACTATATGGGGAGGCAAGCTTCTATATGATCTAGTCAGATAAATGGAATCTACAACAAGAGAAAAAGAAGTGCCAGCTCCATAGCATGATACTGTTTAAAAAACACAAATGTATTCAAATTCAAGAGAGGCCGCCAGGACATGCACTCACTTCAAATATATAAAAAAACACTCATGGGAGACAATCTGTTAGCTTCCAGGACTGTGGATGGGGGAAGGTGCAACCAGAGTGTGATCAAAGCAGTGTGCTAGACTGTGGGATGCAAGGCAGATACTTATCAGTGTGATGTCATCCAGGTAGATGAGGGGAGGAATGATGTATCCACTTCAAGGGTAATAAAGCTGAATCCAGAGAACTGGCACTCGTGTCACTTGATTTGTTTCACTGGTTTATGAGTGGCGCTACTTTATTCACTTCTTTTTTGGCTATACATACATACATATATACATACTGTACATACATACATACATACACACTGTATAGGAATTCTAACAAGCTGTACACTTTTTTTAACTTTTTTTGCAACTTAAATTTTATTGGATTCTTGCAAAGATATAACAATACATAGTTGACAAGAAAATTATGTTGACAGATTGCTGCTCATTTTTGTACACATATTCCTTGCCTAGTTAATACATCAAAATAAATTGGTAAATAAAGGGGGAGGAGCGTGGGGGTGGGGTGTCTGTCCTTCCTTCCTTAGCAATGTAGTGCAAAGTGGACTCACCGCTCACTCTTGTCCGGTCAAGGAGTAGACACCCGTGGGCCTGGCACAATCTAATCATCCAAGGGATTCCTCTGTTCTATTGTTGAGTCTCTCTTATGCATTATCGCCCATCAAGGGAGAACACATTTCTTTTTTTTTTCTTTTTTTTAAATGGAGTTATATTTTCAAATAATTGTAAAGATGCATAACTATGAAAGTTAAAAAAAAAATGTTCATATTAATTACAAACCAGAAAGATAACTTGTGGTACTCACTAAAAAGAAATTACATGATGAGTTCCAAAATTTTGAAATCAAAGAATGAAAACAGAAAAGGTTAATTCACAACTCCAGGAACTTCATAGAGGGTAGAGACTTCAGGTTTATATCCCCCAAAAAGACCTCCCCCCGAAACAATTAGACTTAAACTGAATGGGAAAGATCAAAGAGTGACTGTGAACAAGGAATAAGAAAACACAAAATTACCCCCCCCCCTCTCTTTTTTTAGACCAAACAAATACAGTAAACTCTGAGAGAGAAACGAGGCAGGGGAAAGAAGATACTGTATCTGAGAGACAGGGATATTTGTGCACACAATCCCTATGGGAAGAGATTCAACATACTAACTCTCCCAACCTCTGATACCATTATCAAACCCCCAAATAATTAATCTTTCTAATTTTGTCATCATAAAATCACCCAATAGTGTACTCCAGAAAGGTCTTCCCATCAACCATTACCACACAATTTGATTGTTTTGAGTGGGCCAAAGACATGAACCTCTTTGCCAGATGTTACTCTTAGGCTAAGGCCCCGCTCCCTCAGTCAGCGCGCCCACACTGCAGACAGGCGGTGCGCTGACAGGCAATTGACCGCGATATGCGGTCTGTAGGAGCCGGGAGCCGGAGCGGGATCGGGGTGGGAGTGGGAGGGGGGGGGGCAGTAAAACTTTGTGAAGATCGTGGTGCCGTGGTGCCGTCCACCCCCTCACAACCACACACAACACATACACACAACACATACATACACACATACATATACACTCAGTTTTCCCCCGTAGCTCCTTCCCTGCTCCCCTCCCAAGCCGCCTCCCATCCGTAGCTCCTTCCTTCCCCTCCTTACATTATTGGCAGACTGCCGCACCATGTGACGCGTCAGAGCTGCAAAACACTAGGAGCTTGCAGCATCGGCCGGCTGACGCGTCACAGCACACAGTCAGCCAAGTAATAAGGAGCCAGTGGGGACCTCCACACTGGAGAAAAGTAGCTGGTGGTCCACTGCCGCGCAGCCGCACGGGCCGTCGTAAGCAGCGGGACCCAGGCCTTAGACAAACTCTTCATATAAAAAAAGATTGTCTCTCACAAATAGCTTTAATAATGTGGAACATACCTTATGCTGATAGAAGAATACATTTCCTTATTTGGAAAAGAATGAAAGAACCCCAGGGAAAGTTCCCTTCACCGACATTAGATCAAAGTCCACATTCACACCTCCATTAGGTATCTGTGAAAATTGAAGTACAGTACTGTATTTGTGAAATTAGTGACCAGAGACATGGAATAATGACCTCAATCACTAAACATTCAAAATCTCAACCAAACTAAATTGGCTACCCTGATAGAATTCCAGGAGGATTCTTCCATTGTAATTAAACATACTGATAAGGGAGAGAACATTGTCATTTTGACATGTGATGCCTATATTAAAGAAAATCTTAGATTACTATCTGATATGATCTATTATAAGGTACTCAGTCCTGACAACCTTAAAACTCCAGAAAAGATCTTCTCCTAATTATCAAGGATGGCTTTAACAGTAAAGTTATACTGTATTACAAAAATAATTTGACTTTATCTTGGAGGCACATAGTGCATAGGGACGTTTTACAGCTTACACAAAGTGTATAAATGTAAGTCTCTTCCACCAGGATGACCCATTGTCTAGGGTCTTGATAACTTAAAACAAAAGGCAAACAACTACGTGGATAAAATTCTGCATCCTTTTGTGAACACCTTACATTATCTTCACAATACAATAGATGTACTAAGATGGATAGATGGGTCAGCAACAACGAACAGACCTTATTGGTAGGCCTAGACGTTGAAGCACTTTACAGCAGTACTTCACAGTATACACAGTACTGTAGTGCCGATGGTTATTCTAACACAAACCAGTGGCAATCGCCAAAAACACCCAGGTACATGCTGGGTACATGCTGGGTTGTGTTTAAGGCAAGTTTAAGGCATTTCTGCATCGACTAATGGCCCATCAGATTAACAGCGGGTGTTCCTGGCAGTCCCATTCAAACTGAATGGGACTGCCAGGGACCCCTGCTGAGTTGTATTGTATTGTATGTCTTTATTTATATAGCGCCATTAATGTACATAGCGCTTCACAGTAGTAATACATTTGGTAATCAAATAAATAATAGATAATATAAATAACAGATCATGGGAATAAGTTCTTTAGAAATAAAAGTAACATTAAGGAAGAGGAGTCCCTGCCCCGAGGAGCTTGCAGTCTAATTGGTAGGTAGGGAGAACGTACAGAGACACTAGGAGGGAGTTCCGGTAAGTGCGTCTGCAGGGGGCCAAGCTTTATGTATCATGTGTTCAGAATATCCACAGTGCTAATAATATGCATATTTAAGCAAGTGTGTCTTAAGGTGGGTCTTAAAGGTGGATAGGGAGGGTGCTAGTCGGGTACTGAGGGGAAGGGCATTCCAGAGGTGTGGGGCAGTCAGTGAAAAAGGTTTAAGGCGGGAGAGGGCTTTAGATACAAAGGGGGTAGAAAGAAGACATCCTTGAGAAGAACGCAAGAGTCTGGATGGTGCATAACGAGAAATTAGGGCTGAGATATAAGGAGGGGCAGAAGAGTGTAAAGCTTTAAAAGTGAGGAGAAGAATGGAGTGTGAGATGCGGGATTTGATCAGAAGCCAGGAGAGGGATTTCATGAGGGGAGATGCTGAGACAGATCTAGGAAAGAGTAGAGTGATTCTGGCAGCAGCATTTAGGATAGATTGTAGGGGAGACAGGTGAGAGGCAGGAAGGCCGGACAGCAGGAGGTTACAGTAATCAAGACGGGAGAGAATGAGGGCCTGAGTCAGCGTTTTGGCAGTCGAGCAACAGAGGAAAGGGCATATCTTAGTTATATTGCGGAGGAAAAAGCGACAGGTTTTAGAAATGTTTTGAATGTGAGGGGCGAATGTGAGAGAGGAGTCAAGTGTGATCCCTAGGCAGCGTTCTTGGGCTACTGGGTAAATGATCGTAGTTCCAACAGTAATGTGGAAGGAGGTAGTAGGGCCAGGTTTGGGAGGAAGTATGAGGAGCTCTGTTTTAGCCATGTTGAGTTTAAGGCGGCGGAGGGCCATCAAGGATGATATTCCAGAGAGACATTCAGAAACTTTGGTTTGTACAGCAGGTGTAAGGTTGGGTGTTGAAAAGTATATTTGTGTGTCGTCAGTATAGAGGTGATAATTAAACCCAAAAGATGTTATTAGGTCACCTAGAGAGAGTGTATACAGAGAAAAGAGAAGAGGTCCCAGGACAGAGCGCGGTGTTAATCCGATGGGTCATAAGTCAATGCAGAAATGCCTTTAACTTCCCTTAAACTAGCCAGGTTACACCCAGCATGTACCCAGCATGTAACCGGGCTAGTTTAAGGCAAGCCTTAGAATACTCGTTGTCTCGTCTGTAGGGTCATTATCACACTTCTTAGGATCTAGAGGTACACATTTCTCCAAATACAATGAGTTCACAATGCAATTATTGGATTTTGTCCTCACGCATAACTATTTCCTGTTCCATAACGAGAGCTACCATGAGATCCAAAGTAAAGCAATGCCAACCTGCACCTTGGATGGTGGAAATAGGTCACTGTCTTCAATGAAGAAATAGAACCTTAAAACAGGAGTTATTTTAAAAATACAGTATTGTAGCAGGGGGTCTCCGGAGCTGAACCGCATTGATTTCAGGTCAGAGGACCCCATGCTTCCCAAGTTACAGGCCCTTTTATGGGGTACCGGTATCCCAGCGGCCATATTTAAATTCTCCCGCCTCACGAGCCACGTGATCGGGAGATTTGAACAAAGAAGAGGGATACCGGCACACAATAATGGGGCCTGCAACTTTAGAAGCAGGGGGTCTCCGAACCTGAAATAAATGCAGTTCAGCTCCAGAGACCCCATGCTACAATAATATGTTATCAAAATAAAATAAACGCAACTTCATTACCTTAGCGGCTAACTGTTAAAGCAATTAAGGAGTAAAGCCAGACTACCTGGTTTATTCGGAATAAAGGGGATGAGTGAAGGGGGTACTTGCCCCAAATGTGAGTAGTTAAGCCTACCGGGATGTTGCGGGAAGGGGTTAACCCCTTCATTACCTTAGCGGTAATAACCACTATGGTAATGTAATGAAAGGGTTAACGCCTCCAATTACCAACCTGAGAGGCCTAACCAACCACCCACAATGGGGAAACTACCACCCTTCACACATTCCCTCTACCCCCAATAAACATTACAATACAAACATCAATACAATACATTTAACAATCCCCTCTCCCCCCCCCCCCCCAACACATACAGTACAGTAATGGATACAATCCCTATTATCCATATCTAGATAATACTGTAGCTCATTTGCCCATTTAAAAATAAAATATAACCAAAACATTACCCAGCCAGCATATTGTAACAAAAAGTTCTACTTACCCCTTCTAGGATGAAGGCTACTAACCCCTTAATCACCTTAGTAGTTTTTAACCATATGGTAATTATGGGATTAACCACCCTCCCACTACCCACACAGCAGACCTAACCGGCACCCCATAAAGGGGCCTGTATCTTGGGAAGCAAGGGGTCCCTGGACCTAAAACCAAAGCGGTTCAGCTCCAGAGACCCTCTGCACATCTACAGTATGAAAACACACATATCAATAAACAATCATTCCTTACATTTGCGGCTATCTGCTATGGTAACAAAGCAGCATGAATGTATTTTTAATAATAGTGTACAGTTAGCAGGGGGTCCCCTGAGCTGAACCGCATTGCTTTGTGGACCAGGGACTCCCTGCTTCCCGTGTTACAGGCCCAAGTATGTGTCATCGGGTGGCAGTGTCGCTGCCATCTTTATAGCGTACCATACGCGACGTGCCCGCTATAAATATGGCGGCGAAACCGGAGCCTGTAACTCGGGAAGCAGGGTGTCCCTGAGCCAGAAATCAATGCGGTTCAGCTCAGGGGACTCCCTGCTCCCGCACAATATTATTAAAATACATTAATGCTGCTTCATTACCATAGCGGATAGCCGCTAAGGCAATGAAGGGGTTAAGGCATAATAGCATGTTTATTGGGGACAATTGCCCCCAATAAACATTGCAATAAACAACATACACCCCCTGTGTATTTAAAATACATAAAGAACAATCAATAGAATAAATACATATAGTACTCACCCATGTCCGGCTGCAACCATGAAGGCCATCCTCATCTTCATCACCATCCATGCCCCCTCCGATGCTTCAAAACATGAACAAGAATGAAAACAGCCAATGTAATGTCCCCTAACCCCTTAATCACCATAGCGGTTATTAACCGCTACAGTCATTAAGGGGGTAACCCACTCTTACCCACCACTCGGGAGGCCTACATACCCTCCCCCACTAACCCCCCACCCCGTGAGGCCTAACCACCCTCACCCAGCCGGGAGGCCTACCCACATAACCTTGGTGCCAATACCCCTTCTCCCACCCACATTTCCCACAATAAAAACAATACACAGCCCCAAAATAAACATCATTATATTTATTAAATACATAACCCACCCCCTGTGCCCCCCCCCCATAAATACATGATTTATTATTTGACATACAGGGTTAATACTCCAAAAGACCGTTCATGGTCCCAAGGCTCAACAAAGTATCCGGCCGCTCCTCCTTCTCTTACCGTGCACCCCAAAACTGGAACAACCTACCGGAGACTCTTACATCCACCCCCAGTCTAAATTCTTTCAAATCTAAGGCTGTCACACATTTTAATATGGTCTGTAATTGTTTCATACGCCCATAATACAAATTATCTTTAACTGTGCATGCAGTGTCTTGTATATAATGTATACCCTGCTCATTATTTAACTGTATTTGTAAACATGTATTATTTGTCTTAAATCTGTGCCCAGGACATACTTGAAAATGAGAGGTAACTCTCAATGTTTTACTTCCTGGTAAAATATTTTATAAATAAATAAATAACCCAGGCCCATGTGAGTCCCCGGTGGGCCTGATGGGTCACCTCACAGACCTACAGGTTACCAGCATCATGTTTCACACCGGGTCTGGAGGCCTGTTGGTGGGTCCCGCCAGGCGCCATGGTCCACCAGGTGGTCTCCACGGGTCACCATGGGCCACAATGGGGTCCCCATGGTAGGCCCGCAGATGTCTGGGGGGCCCCGGGTGAGACCCACAGGTGTCTGATGGGCCTCGGGTGGTTCCCACGGGAGTCTGGGGACCCACGGGTGGTCCCTATGGGTCTGCGGTGCCCCCACAGATGTGTGGCCACCGGTTCTTCCCCGCAGGTGTCCCCTGTGGACCCGCCAGCCTGGTACCCGTAAGAAGCCCGAGGATACCTAAGGTGGTCTCCAGAGGTCTCTCGCAAACCAAAAGGAACCAACCCTGTATATAAAAAAAATAAACCTGACCTATACATTAAATACATCAATGTCCCCCCCCCCCCCCACACACACACACATACAGTACAATAATGTGCAAAATAACTATTATCCATATAGGGATAATAGATTATCTGGCCATTATTAAACACATTAACTAGCATAATAACATAAATAAAGTTTTACTGACCTCATCAATAAGAAGCCCCCTCGCCAGCAAAATCCTTGTACTCTGTTGCCAACAAAATACATAGCCAATACATTGCAATTACATTCTGCGATAAATTAACCCCTTAATCACCTTATCGGATAATAACCGCAAAGGTAATTAAGGGGTTAAGCCACCCTGGCCCGATACCCACCCCTCACCCATTCATTTATACAGTGGTTTCATCATGCAACTCACTCTCTCTCTCTCTCTCTCTCTCTCTCTCTCTCTCTCTCTCTCTCTCTCTCTCTCTCTCTCTCTCTCTCTCTCTCTCTCTCTCTCTCTCTCTCTCTCTCTCTCTCTCTCTCTCTCTCTCTCTCTATATATATATATATATATATATATATATATATATATATATATATATATATATATATACACACACACATGATGAACCAATATACAAATAAATATTTAAGGGTTAATAAAAACATGCTCTAATAAAAATACCACGTCTCCATATCATCCACAGTCAAATAAAATCCTATTTCCTAAACAAATCAAATGTCATCTTCCAATCTAAAGCATCAAATGCCAACCAAACATTGCATCGAAAATACATTACACACACATTTATGCACACATAATTCGCATGCTGAGATCCTTGGAAATCTATTTAACAGGCATTGCTGCGAGTAGAAAGAAATACAAACACAAGAATGTATATTTGATGTTTAGTCAATGTGTATTCAATGTGCAGTGAATCCACAAAATGGATGGTGTATTTATACGGTAATGACTAACATTAGAGTACGCCCACTTTCAACACCTGTACCTCGCTGCCATGCATAAAAGGTTGCACACTTTTCATAGACCACCACTCGATAATCTTTATCTGAACTTGCCCTTGTCCAGATACTGCATTACTCTATGCCATCTGCTTCCATGGATCAATCCCGATTCTGCGGACACAGGAACCAACTCACCTCTGCCGTGCCTGTCAAGCAGAAAAAGCGAAAGGCGGTTGCCGTTTCCACACCAAGGCAAAAGCGACAGGCTAAGGCCAATAAAGAAAACCTTCTGCTGACCCCAAAGGCTAAGGGTTGATCGAAGGATGGAGAAGATAGAGGCTGACTTAGAGGGTATACATTATTTGCTCAGTGTTAATGCCCCTGTTTCCCCGACGCTAGAGCAGGGGGGTGACATGGATGTGATGAATGGGACCTTCGACCCCCTTCCATCACCAACCGCACCCCCTCCACCAGAAGATGTAGTGTACATGTATGCCGTTGATGAGGACATGACAACCCCGTCAAGACCACACCAGGAGACAACACGGCGACCAAGACCAGAGGAAAGCTTCCTCCCAGACAACCTACCACCTGTCACCTCAAGCACAACCGCTCCCAAAAGACCTACATTCGCTCGCATCGATACGGTGCCCGACATCACCCTGTGCGATCTGCCACCGGCGCTCAGGAAGAAGTATAGGGTGAAGAGTGCTGGTGCACCCCACAAGTATGCCTTGTTACTTTTTAAGCACCATGTTCCCTACTCGTTGTACTGCGACTGGGCCTTAAAAGTGAACTACGAAGGAAATCGCGTTAAAAAGGCGCTTCCTGCCAATTTAAGAAAGAACATTCTGGATGAAATGCGGCGCTTTTATGCAATTACAGATCCTGTAATGAAAGGCGTTCGAGACTGCATTAATGGCGTTTTGTGCCATGCAAGGAATCGGCCATGGACGGACAATGTGGAGGAATTTCTGTAAGACCATACTGTTGTGCTGAACTGTATTGTACTGTACTGTACATGTTTTGACCTGCTGTACTTGAATAAAGGAGATGTTATTGTGTGTTTTTTTACTTGTATTTATACAGAAATGTTTTAACTTGCTGTCCACACACACAGGACCTGCAGAATTCCAGTCCCTGAGGGCCACAAACAGGCACCTGAAAACCCGCCCTGTTTGCTGCCCTCAAGGACTGTACTGGTGCAGACTGTTTTGCACACCATCCCACTGTACAGTATATGTTTTGACTTGCCGTTCTTTAATAAAGGAGATGTTGCGTTTGGTTTATTTTATGAATAAAGAATTTGTTTTTAAAACATGTGACTGTAAACCATACTGACTGACATAAATGTTTTCACAACTGTAGCAGTAAACCATACACCTGTTGATGTTTTGAATTGCTGTGCACTTCAAATGTTTCTACATTGTACAGTATTTGTACTTACTCCACCAATAAAAAAACATGTTTATTTGTTTTACATTGTTCCATTGGCTCCTTTGCTACTGTAACAAAATACAGTGTTTCTAGAATGTCGAGGCATACTGCACTGTATACTCAGTATAAGAGTAGTAACAAAAATAGAAGACACAAACTGTACTGTATGTACTGGCACTGTAATACATGTAGAATAAATGCATAGTTTTTATTTTTTCGGGTTTATTACACAGTATACTGTATATAAAAAAGTATTGTATACTGTACGGCCGGAAAACATCAGCATACTGTTTCAGGTACAGTATTCTATCCTAATCAATAACAACGGCCACTAAACTGTAGACTCCGGTACGTGGCTTTTTAAATCTGATTCAGCAATGTGCAGACATTGTTACACATAGCGATATTAGCCATAGAAATCCCTCCATTAGCCGTTTTCTTTTCTGAGGAAAAACAAAAAGAAAAGTTTTACTGTAATGGTCAGCCCCCTATAGACGCTCCCAGCCAGTCCCACCAATAATTTTCTCGGGGGGCGTCTCCTGTTCACATGCGCACGTGCCTACCATCGATGTAATGACACGCATATGCGTTTCAAGAAGGTTCCAATGCGCATGCGCCTAGCGTTTCACCAATTGTTCAGTATCTGCAGTACAGTACTGTAGAAGCCGCTCAGCCAATGATATTGCTTACAGGAGAATCGCTTGACTTTCGAATCGCACCGATATTGATACTGCATTGTCAAAATAAAAAAAACCACAGAAAATAATACGGCAACAATACTAACAATACTCACCATAGAATTTCCCATTCAGCTGGCACCGGCGCCGGTCCACTGCCAGTCCAGTGTTCTTGATCATCCACGTCGATAGTTTGCAGCGGGACTAGTCCACCTGTAGTCAGCTGATGAGGCTGGAAATTGCTTAGGTACATGCAAGCTTGATCGAAACTGCACGCGAAATCTGACTCAGGCTTGCTGGATAGACAGCAAGGGTTGTCACTGACGGTGGGACCGTCATTGGAAGCCGGTGCTGGTGCATTGCTTGGAAGTGACTGTCGTTTCTTAGTTGGTTTTAACACGACCCTTCGCCTTTTGCCGTCATCATGATCATAGATACAGGAAAAAGCCGGTGATACACACAAACACCCTCCAACAAATTGTGGCTCAATACGATAAAAACAGGGATCGCTACATAACCTTTACCTTATTGCACGCTTCCACGTTCCAGGAGCTGGCGAAAATTTGTAAAAGTCATAGTTTTCGATAAAATACTGATACATTTGAAAAACTGTTGCCATCTTATCCTCTGTTGCATTAATCGCAGCCCATATCAAATACGCGTAACTTCTGTCGGGTTTTTGGAAAGCGGGCTGCACTTGAACACTCATGGCGGGCGGCGGGTCTCTGGAGAATACTGCAACCGAAACTGGTCTTTATCTTTCTTTAATATGAAAAGCCTAAATTGATACATTTCTGCAACCTCTTCCTTCAGTCTCAAGGCCAAGTTACAATAGCACACTGTGGAATCTTTTTTACACAAAACACCTGCAAGTTGACACATTACTGAAGCGCATGCGCATTACAATTCATGAATATCTGCCATCTGGCGGACACGCGAAGAATTGCAAACTATTAAATCCGAACCATTATCAATAAACACATCAACCGCGCCTCAACCGCGCATGACCCGTGGCTGCGAATGCAAAATGAATGCAGCATGCTCCAGGTGAAGTGCGTCGCATTCCAGGAAAAAGCCAGGGAAAAACCGGCGATGTGTTAGACTCAGATGAGCCGCAGCAGTATGTTGCCCCCTTTATCAGAGGTATTGATTGTTATTTCACTTTTCTCAGATAATTTTTTAAGGATTAGTCTTTCCTGTTGATTCATATTATCACACCTCCTGTATCTAGGAATTTTCTCTACGTCCTGGGTGACCAGTTTTACAAAAGTATCTATGTTGCTACAGATTTCCATACTGGGGGTAAAGTTACTTTGTGGTTTGAGTTTTGTATAAGGACCCTTGCCTGAGTCTTGATTGCTCTCTTGCCATAAATCTACAAGGGTCTCATAGCACTCAATTTCTGTGTTGTTCACATCACTCATGCCTAGATTGGTCAATATTGATTGTTGAATTTTTTTGTAGTGTTTGTGTAGGAGAAGTTTCCTTGCGAAAAGATTAGTGTCCTTTACTGTTTCAAAATAATCCATAGTGGATGTTGGGGAGAAAGATAAACCCCTATTTAGGACTTTGATATGTGTTGGACTTAGTTGCAGATCTGTTAGATTAATGACAAAGTTTTTATTGTTTGTGTCTAATATCGGGCTCCCCTGTATTTCCTGGAGTTTCCCCTGTGTCTGTAACTCCGGCCTCTTTGGCCCCATCTTCCTCCTCTTCCCTCTTCTGGTTCTCTTAAATAGAGATTGGGGGGGGGGGGGAGGGTCTGCCGTCAAAGCTAGTCCTAAAAAAGGGGTTTGTTCTGCAAGGTATTCAGCTGTTTTTGATCTTGTATTTACTCCTGAATATACCTGCTCTGTATCCTTAGTTTTAGTATATTTTTTGTTCTTAGCTTGTGTACTAATCGTATCAGATGATTCCCAATATGTAGAGAGGTCACTCTGGGGTACAGATTTGTCCGTCAATGTTTTTTTCTTTTTAAGATTATAGACTTTACCCTCCTTATAGTCTAGAGTATCTCGTGCATACGTATTGTGCTTGCGAATTTTTATTTCTTTTCTATATTTATGAATATTGTTCTTTAGTTGTATTTCATACTCTAGAAATTTTTCGTGTTTATTCCAGGTTCCCACCTCTAAGGCTAGTGTTTTCAGATCAGTATTAACTGTATCAACTTGACAAAGGCCTGACGGGCTGAAATGCGCCAGAGGATCCGTTTGCACACTGTGCCAATAAAGTTTTTTTACAGTCACTACATCAGCCTTCACTCATCTCTTCACTTCGGCTATGCGGCGTCTAGACCTCTTGTGGGGGGATTTCTAAAGCATTAACTGTATCTAAAGCAATCTTTTCATGTTTTATGAGGATTTGCATTAATTCCCTTGAACATGCAGATAAAGCATTTTCCCATTCCTTCATGATTACATTATCATTAGTGGAATGTGATGGTGACAGATTCAGGCGTAAACCTCTTGGAATTAGATTGGCTGTGGTATAATTTTCTAGGCTAATTTATCCCACCACAGTCGTGATTGCTTCCTGAAGGCTTAATCCAGGGACATAAAGTAGTCTTTAATCTCTGGTGTTACCGTAAACATAGTTTGTTCTTTTCCTAAATCAAATACGTTAGCGGATTCATCTAGATATTGAGAGAAATCAATTTCCCCTGAGATAAATCCAGTCATAACTGGGATAAAAATGTGCGCTAAGGTACACTGGAGCAGGCTAAAAGACAGCCCTTGAAGAGATCGGTAGTATACAAATGCCCCGAGGGGCAAAAAGGTGAAACCTCGCTTCTAACACAGGACGGGGAGGATGTCTAGATAATTAAAAATCCCTGAACACTAGCGCGAAGGGTGGTGCTCACTGGGGAAGGCGAAATATGGGAAGGTGAGACAGGAAAGTATCCCCTTGAGGTAGTGGCACACACCTAACAAATTAAAACTCAGTTTTATTAACGTAATTAAAATAAAGTGTACGGGATATGGAACAAAACAAAACAAACACGTGAACATATAATAAAAATCAGAGTGTGATTACACAAGGGTGACTAATGATATTGCAAAAACACTTAGGGCCTTATTCAGAAAGCCTCGATAAGGCCCTTATCGAGCACTTATCGACCAAAATGGCTACTCGTATTCAGATAGCCTTGATAAGTGCTCGATTACGACCTGTATCGACACAAAATTTTATCTCCATCGAAATTCGCTGACTGAGCAGCGATCAGCCCCATATCGACCATTTTCGGATGGTTGATAAAGTCACGCGATTCAGAGACCCGCGAGTCGGGTGTTGCGGCCTACCGCAGACCATCGTAGCCCATCGCAGCCCTAAAAAAGGATTTTCTCCCAAAATCCAATTCACCACAAAATTGTTGGTCAATTGGTGAGGAGATGGGTCGATGAGCTGCAATATGTCGGGACTTAGAAGAAATCAGGCCCCTTTCCTGCCTCGTATTGATGCCGGGGGTCTCTGGAGCTGATAGCCATTAATACTGTAGCAGCTCAGGACCCCCCCGGCATGCATCCGAGGCAGGAAACATGCATGTGCGGCTAACCGCTAAAGCAATGAAGGGGTTAAACACCCGTGCCAATCTTACTGTAAGAAACATACAATACCATACAGTGGCTAGCAGGGGTGGGTGAAGGGGGAATTTGGCCCTTAGTGGCTGTTTAGGCATTGCAGGGGGGTTGCGGGTGGAGTTAACCCCTTCATTACCTTAGCGGTTAGTACCACTAAGGTAATAAAGGGGTTAACCAAACCGCTACCCACCCGCAAGGTCTAAACACCCATCCTTAGGGCTAATACCCCCTTCACCCACACGTCAGGCCTAAGCACCCACCCCAGACTGACTATACCCACCCTGTACCCATTGAGTAGTATAGTGGTACATCATACCCATATAATAATATATGGGCACCATAATGACAATAAATTAATACACAAGACACACAGTAATAAAACGTAACTAAACTCCAAAAAAACACACTTCACTAAATAAAAACAGTAGCCAGCTAATCCAATCAATAGAAGCAATTACAACATCAACAATGAATTAATTCAACCATTACCCAATCAAACCAATTAATCCCTAAACCAACTCAAAATGAATAGTAACACTAACCAATGTAAACAATGAATTAATCCAACATTAATGAATGTAACCATTAAAAGACAAGTAAATAAATTAAAACAATCTCTGAAGTATCCATAAAACACATGAGCTAACATAATATAACATTAAGTACAAGCAAACACCAATCGCAAAGCTTTTATTACATTAACCATAAACAAACAATCACATCCACATCATTAACTGCAATAACAAGCGAGAAATGCCCCCAAATATTGGCATAATAATGTATTAATCTGTACCCTAAAGAGGTACAGACTAATATATTACCAGTCAATGTGCCTCCCCCCAAAAATAAAAAAACACATCCAAAAAATAAACCTGTAAAAAGAGAAATTTACAAATATTGAATATCTTACTTACCATTAGAAGCGGTGGCCCTCCGACTCCCAGGGTAACAGGAAGCTCACGTATCTTGAAGGCCTCCAACAGCATCCGATGCCATCCGCCATGAAGATCCTGCTCAGGTACCGCAATCTTCTTTTTTCTATCTTTACTCGCCGTCTTCTATCTTCATCTGTAACCATTTCTTGTTCTTCTTTATCATCTTTCTTCATCTGTCAATCCAAAAAACCCCATGTTAAATCCCAGCCGATGCTGTCTCGTCGGCTTCTTGGGCTTAAATGAGGCGTCACGGCCTTAAATATGGCTTGCGACGTCACATTTACCCTCAAAATGGTTAACAGCCACCCGATTGGCTGTTAAAACCATGTTCCGACTTAAAAATTTTTTTTTTGCCATGACGTCTTAAAGGGAATGATGCCAGCCAATCAGAATGGCTGTGCTTCATTTACCTTTAACATGACGTCGGTAAATCCAAGATGGCCGCTGTGTCACAAGTTATTTCAGCCAATAAATTCGTGGGAACCAATTCCACACGCTGATTGGCTGAAATTCCTTGTGACACAGTGGCCATGTTAGCTCATGTGTTTTATGGATACTTCAGAGATTGTTTTAATTTATTTATTTGTCTTATAATGGTTACATTCATTAATGTTGGATTAATTCATTGTTTACATTGGTTAGTTTTACTATTCATTTCATTTTGAGTTGGTTTAGGGATTAATTGGTTTGATTGGGTAATGGTTGAATTACTTCATTGTTGATGTTGTAATTGCTTCTATTGATTGGATTAGCTGGCAACTGTTTTTATTTAGTGAAGTGTGTTTATTAGGATTTTAGTTACGTTTTATTACTATGTGTCTTGTGTATTAATTTATTGTCATTAGGGTGCCCATTGAGTGCTATAGAGGCTTATCATGCCCATATTATTATTATATGGTATGATGTACCACTATACTACTCAATGGGTACAGTGTGGGTATAGTCAGTCAGGGTGGGTGCTTAGGCCTCCCGGGTTGGTATCGGGTCAGGGTGGGTTAACCCCTTAATGACAATAGCGGTTAGTAACCGCTAAGATGATTAAGGGGTTAGGGGCCATTAGAATGTCTTTATTATGTATATATGCTTTCTGGCAACGGAGGACAGAGGGACCTGCTGTGGTGGTAAGTATAACTGTATTTATTTACTTTATTTTTGTATGCTAATGCAGTAATTAATAATGGGCAAATAATCTATTATCCATATCTGGATAATAGTTATTTTGCCCATTACTTTACATTATGGGTTTGGGCGGAAGGGGGGGGTGTATTAATGTTTATTACAATATTTATTAATATACATTTCTTTAATAGTGTAGACGTGCAGGGGGTCTCCGGAGCTGAACCACGTTGGTTTTATGTCCGGGGAACCCTCCGCATCCCGAGATACAGGCACCTTTATGGGGTGCCAGTATCCCTCTGCATTGAAATGTCCCGCGTCATGTGACCGGGACATTTCCTTACATAGGAGATACCGGCACCCCATAAAGAGGCCTGTATCTCGGGAAGCAGGGGGTCCCCGGACATAAAACCAACGTGGTTCAGCTCTGGAGACCCCCTGCACCTCTAAACTATTAAATAAAAATATATTTAAATAAATATTTTTCGGCCGACATTTCAGCTGGGAGAGGCGGCTCTCTGCAGCAGAAATGAATAGCTGGTTCAGGCCTTTTCAGAGGGTTGATGCTCTCGATGGCAGCAACTCGCCCGTTTTGGGCCTTTTGCTATCACTGGTAATCGAGCCTTTCTGAATACCGTGATAGCAACGCCCAAAAAATACTCATTTTAAATTCATTGGCGATTTTTTTTATGAACCTTCTCTGAATAAGGCCCTTAGAGAGTCTAAAATTATATTCTTCTACCACAACAAAATTCGTGTACAGTGGCGGTCGGTTTAAAACTAATGCGGCTGCCGCCGCAGTTTAAAAACAGCTGCGGGCGGCGTGCGGCTATCTTCGGCCGTTTTCGGCCGGTTTTCCCGCGCCTCGGGCGCTTTCAATAGTAAGCACCATTAGCGCTTATCTATTGAAGCAGCCTCCGTGCGGGATACTCTGTTTTAAATGGAGAGAAGCCCCGCGGTTAGCCCGCTATGCACCCGGCAAGCTTTAGAATAAAGCTTGCCGGGACAGTATGTGTGTTTATTTTTATCACAGTTGTCCTGTTTAAATGAACAGAGAGAGAATTCCCTGAATATCTTGAGACCCTATTATTGGTTGGGTTTCTCATGAAAATTGCATATCTCCCATACTATCTAAGTCTGCAAAATCTTAGGTAATTAACCTACTGTCTAGGTTGAAGAGGTGTATATGACAACAGCCTAAAACTTAAGTGGGTGGGTATAATAACCCCTCCACTACTGGGCATTGATTACTTAAATGCCCAGTTAGGTAATACTGGAGACTGCACAGCAGAGGAAAGTGTCCTCTGTGGTGCTTTGACCAGTAATCAGCTATAATGAAGCTGATAGCAGAGTGCAGAGAGGATTTATCAAGGGGTGCAATGTATACAAAGTCTGAGTGTTCTTGCTGTCCATGGCTACAGTCTCCGAAACGCTCAGACTAACAGGACTCCCTTGCCACTCCGAGTTAGCCGACGTCGCAGGCTTGCTGATGTCACACATACCCAACATACGTTTCACCAATAGGCTTCGTCGGGGGCAGTTTGCTAATGAAACCCCATAGTTCTTATACCTCCTCTGATTGAGGGAAAAACGGAGAGCTAGGCTCCTGATTGGCCGAAAAGACGTGTCAATCATGATGTCACGTCGCGTCATACAAATCCCGCCTCCCTCCTCCCATGCATGTGATCTTATTGGTTCCTAGTGAACAAATGGGAGAAGGGGCGGGTAAACTTGTTCTGAGTGGTACATCATGCCAAACCCTTGTAGGAGGGACAGAGCTTGTATTCCCTCCCCCTTATAGCTGATTCGCTGTGGTAAGGAATTGTAAACACACAGTTTACTCGGATAGAATTTGGCTGTAGATAAGCTGTCAGCACCAGTATTTGAGTATAGTAATGCTGTTATAGCTGATGCAAAGGGATATATTTAATAGAGCTGTAACAAGTGTATGGCCTATTGGCCATAAATAAACTGTCAGCACCCAGCATGCTGGTGGTACTATAGCTGATGTCAATAGATATATTAGTGCAGTTATAGCAGGTGTATAGCCATAAGCCATAAATGAACTGTCAGCAAAAGCATGCTGATGCTGCTGTAGTTGGTGCAAATAGGTATAGTTGTACAGATATAACAGGTGTACAAAGGTACAGATACATGGTACAGTTATACGTTACTGATTACTATATCTACCAAGCAAATTGTTGATTCTATTAATAAACCTAATCCCTTCTATATGAAGGAGAGAGGTAGTTGCTCTACAAGTTATATTGAATCCTCCACTAATGATAGTTATCAACCCCTCTTGAATAGTGGGGGTGGTTGAGAGGAAACAAAAAATGTACCAGGTGAGTATATAAGAAATGCGGCTTTAGAACAAAAGGAATTGTGAGTGGATAAAGTAGTACATATATCTTAATACAAGATGTAATCAGGAGGTACGGTCAGTTAATGAATGGGGAAAAAAGGAAACCCTCGTTTAAGCCTGCTGGGGTAAGTGTTGACAAAGTGTATATCCACTTAGATTCTTTGCGTAACAACAGTTTGTCCCAATCCCCACCACGGCTGGTATTGGGGAGATGATCTATCCCCTGAAAATGGAGAACATTGGGGTTAACTTCATGTTCATACCGAACATGTCTTGAGAACGGTATATCCATCTCGTTTCTTATATTCCCAATGTGTTCTAGAATTCTTCTACGGAATTCTCTGCCAGTTTTTCCGACATATTGTATGCCGCATGTGCAAGTGATCAAATATACCACTTTCGTGGTTTTGCAGTTGATGAATGCGGTATTAATGCGGTCAGAATGCAGCATGAACGCGGTGAAGTGCATGGCATTCGAAAAAAAATCCCGGAAAAATGCGGTGATGTTGGAGAATAAAAGGGGCCGCGGCTGTATGTCACGTCTGCTTGCCTTTATGCGTGTATACCGCCTTCTGAAGGTTGTTCTTTATCTTCCCCCATAACCCCTGTAGTTGCTGAATACAGTTATCCACTGCTGGAACTCCGGATGTTTCTTTTGATGAGTAAAGAGCAGAAGGATGAAAGCCATAAGTAACGAAGAATGATGATTCAAAGCACCACAGAGGGCACTTTCCTCTGCTGTGCAGTCTCCAGTATTACCTAACAGGGCATTTAAGTAATCAATGCCCAGTGGTGGAGGGGTTATTATACCCAACCACTTAAGGTTTAGGCTGTTGTCATATACACCTCTTCAACCTAGACAGTTGGTTAATTACCTAAGATTTTGCGGAGATATGCCATTTTCATGAGAAACCCAAACAATAATAGGGTCTCAAGATATTCAGAGAATTCTCTCTCAGTTCATTTAAACAGGACAACTGTGGTAAAAATAAACACACACACTTTTTTATTGTGGTAGAAGAGTTTAATTATATACTCTCTAAGTGTTTTTGCAATATCATCAGTCACCCTTGTGTAATCACACTCCGATTTTTATTATATGTTCACGTGTTTGTTTTGTTTTGTTCCATATCCCGTACACTTTATTTTAATTATGTTAATAAAACCGAGTTTTAATTTGTTAGGTGTGTGCCACTACCTCAAGGGGATATTTTCCTGTCTCACCTTCCCATATTTCGCCTTCCCCAGTGAGCACCACCCTTCGCGCTAGTGTTCAGGGATTTTTAATTACAGTGGCGGCCGATTTGAGTCTAAGGGCATCATGCAGTAAGCAGCGGAAAAATGCATTAGCCAGTTTTGCAATTAGCCATGTTTTTGGTGTTAAACTCGCTGTATGCTGTAAGGGGCGAATCCCTGGTGAATGAATGCGCCACCACCATTTGATAAAATGGCTAGTAACCGGTGGCGAGACGGCTGCCTGGCGAGAAACTGCCGAGAAGCCGTCCCCTGCCGAGATGTGTTTGCAGCAGAGAGAGATCCGCTACTCTCTTGGCGCAAACATCAGCACATTAAAAAATATTTTTTAAACCATTTTTATTCATAGTGTACATGTGCAGGGGGTCTCCGGAGCTGAACCGCATTGGTTTCAGGTCCGGGGACCCCCTGCTTCCCGAGATACAGGCCCCTTTATGAGGTGCCGGTATCCCTCTGCATTTAAAGGTTCCGATCACGTGACCGTGGAATGTAAACAAAGCAGAGGGATACCGGCACCCCATAAAGGGGCCTGTATCTCGGGAAGCAGGGGGTCCCCGGACCTAAAACCAAAGCGGTTCAGCTCCGGAGACCCTCTGCACATCTACACTATGAATAAAACACTCATATCAATAAAGACTCGTTCCTTACCATTGCGGCTATCTGCTATGGTAGCGAAGCAGCATGAATATTTTTTTAATAATACTGTACAGTGAGCAGAGGGTCCCCCGAGCTCAACCGCATAGCTTTGTGGACCAGGGACCCCCTGGTTCCCGAGTTACAGGCCCCGGTAGGAGTGATTGGGTGGGCAGTGTCGCCGCCATGTTTATAGCGTCCCATACGCTACGTGCCCGCAATAAACATGGCGACGACACTGTAACCGATGCCCCAAACCGGGGCCTGTAACTCGGGAGGCAAGGGGTCTCTGAGCCACAAATCAATGCGGTTCAGCTCAGGGGACCCCCTGCTCCCGCACAATATTATTAAAATACATTAATGCTACTTCATTACCATAGCGGATAGCCGCTAAGGCAATGAAGGGGTTAACGCATAATAGTATGTTTATTGGGGACAATTGCCCCCAATAAACATAGCAATACACAACATACAATACAGTAATGGGCAACATTACTATTATCCACAAATGGATAATAGTGCAGTTGTCCATTTAAAATACATACAGAACAATAAATACATTAAATACATATAGCACTCACCCATGTCCGGCTGCCACGATGAAAGCCATCCTCATCTTCATCCTGCCCATGCCCCATCCGCTTCTGTAAAACAGAAACAAGAATAAAAACATCCAATGTAATGTCCCCTAACCCCCTAAATCACCATAGCGGTTATTAACCGCTACAGTCATTAAGGGGTTAACCCACCATCACCCACATACCCTACCCCACTAACCCCCCACCCCATGAGGCCTAACCACCCTCACCCACTACCCACAAGGGAGGCCTACCCACATACCCTTGGGGCCAATACCCCCTCCCCCCACCCCACCACATACAGTACAATAATGTGCCAAATAACTATTATCCACATAGGGATAATACATTATTTGGCCATTATTAAACACATTAAATACCATAGTAAAATAAAGAAAATTCTACTAACCTCATCAATAAGAAGGCCCCGTCGCCAGCATCATCCTTGTGTTCCGTTGCCAAAATAATACATAGCCAAAACATTGCAATGACATTCACCAATGGTGGTTTGTTTAGGGCTTGCGGGTGGGTAGCGGGAGGCCTTAACCGCTACGGTCGTGAAGGGGTTAAGTGCACCCGCACTCCCCCCCCCCGCAAGCCCTAAACAAACAACAAGGTCCAAATACCCCCTTCACCCACCCCGCTACCCACAATATACCTGGCACAGCTGTTTAACCCCTTCATTGCCTTAGCGGTTAGCCGCTAAGGTAATGAAGTGGCCTTTAAATGCATTTGTGCTGCCTCGGATGTATGCCGGGGGCGTCCGGTGCTGGTATTAATGGTATCAGCTCCGGAGACCCCCGGCATCAATCCCAGCCAGGAAAAAGGCTAGAATTTTTTCTAAGTGCCGATCCGCCACTCATCAGCAGCCTCTCACCATCAACTTGCCAACTTTTTCTTGTGTGGCTGATTCGCCATAAATACGCCATTCTAGAGTGGCGAATAGCTCCGCTAAGCTACTCGCCACTACTAGAATACAGCGTGGTGGAAAATGTTTCCATTTTAGGCGGAAAGTGCCTTCACGCCTCACCACCGGCGGAAATTTTTTTTTTTTATTCTCGCCACTTTCTCGCCCCTTACTGAATAGGGGTAGCCATTTTTTTCGGGAAAGTTGCGAGAATTGCCTTTCCGCTGCTTACTGCATGAACACCTAAATCGGCTAGATCCGCAGTTCTCAGATTATCCCGGTTAGGTGCGGTTTTTGTCGTTTTCGGCCGGAGTGAACTGCGTTATTTTCGCGCTCGTGATATTAGCATTTTATTCTCGCTGTCTGCAATACTGCAATGCCTTGTAAAAACTCAGGGGGGTGTTTGCGAGCTGTTGTCTTGGAAGTCTAATACCTTCGCGGTTCAACCTAGGTCAGTACACAGTCTGTGTGTGCGCGCACAGTAATTGTAAAGTTGCATATTTAAAGTATACATGCATTTGCAGTGCTGTTCTGCAGTACAGTATGTCTCATTTGAAAATTGTTGTAACGCATAGGCGTGTACTGTACCAGTGTCACATTTTGGCATATACAGCGCTCTCCCCTCGCTCAGGATAATTAACTGCACTGCAGGGTATTTCAACTTATCTACAAAGCAGTACATCTCTCCCACACCATTCCTTTGAACGTGTGTCTGGTTTCAATCACATTCCTGCTTGACAGCAGGAATTTACTGCGCATGCGCCTGTAACTTCGCCCACCACTGCTTGCTTGAGTGAGTGAAAACATTTTTTTTTATTGTAATTTTTTTTTCTCCACAAGCCTGCAAAAACCATCTTACTGTATTACGATATTCAATCTGTGCTGTAGCTTTGTCTGCGACCCTGTGCATTTGACTGCACATGGTTGATTTGTGTGCATTTACGTAACGTATTTGGGGGTGTATTGTTATGATGAACTGCCTTTTGAAATTAAAGTATGTCTTTAGCTTTGAACTTCATGCGGCTGTCTTTAATTTTTTGAATCTTGCCATTGTGTTCTTAATCCGTCCATAGCCGAGCTTCAAAGCCTCACTGCTCCTGCGTGTGATCCTTTTTCAGATGGGAGCTATTTAGCAGCTTAGCTGCTTACTGCGCATGAGTCTCCCAACCCCCCCTCTCCACAGAGTCGTTAATTTTCTGAATCTTGCCATTGTGTTCTTAAACCGTCCATAGCCGAGCTACAGTAAAAAGCCTAACTGCGCCTGCATGTAATTCTCTTTGAGACGGGAGCTTTGAGGCTTTGTTTACGGCAACATTTTGGAAAATTCCTTCTCGAATTTTATTTGCACAGAGCATCACCTTGATATAATAATAATAATAATAGCATGTTTTTGTATAGCGCTGTTAGTTACAGTATACAGTACGTAGCACTTTCCAGAGACATTTTGCAGGCACAGGTCCCTGTCCCGTGGAGCTCACAATCTATGTTTTTGGTGCCTGAAGCACAGGGAGATAAAGTGACTTGCTTTTTATGTACTGTATTTGGGGGTTGTATTTGGGGGTTTATTGATCAAATTACTATCAGTAATAGCAAAACCATTATATTTAATATTCAAGGACTCCATTTCCACAGGCTCAGTACCACAAGATTGGCGTAAAGCAGATGTGGTGCCTATATTTAAAAAGGGAGCTAGATCACACCCTGGGAATTACAGACCTGTAAGCCTGACTTCAATAATAGGGAAACTACTTGAAGGTTTAATACGGGATAATATTCAGGAATACCTAATGGAAAACAAAATTATTAGTAATAGTCAGCATGGATTTATGAAGGATAGATCTTGCCAAACTAACCTTATTTGTTTCTTTGAGGAGGTATCTAGGAATTTGGCCAGGGTAATGCAGTTGATGTGGTCTACTTAGATTTTGCAAAGGCTTTTGATACGGTTTCACACAAGAGGTTGGTGTACAAAATAAAGAAAATTGGACTCAGTAATAATATATGCACCTGGATTGAAAAATGGTTAAAGGACAGACAACAGAGGTTTGTCATAAATGGAACTTTTTCAGGTTGGGCTAAAGTCGTGAGTGGAGTACCTCAAGGATCGGTACTGGGACCCCTGCTTTTTAACTTGTTTATTAATGACCTTGAGGTTGGCATCGGGAGCAAATTCTCCATATTTGCTGATGATACTAAATTGTGTAAGGTAATAGAATCAGAGCAGGATGTAATTTCTCTTCAGAAGGACTTGGAGAGACTGGAAACGTGGGCAGGTAAATGGCAAATGAGGTTTAATACAGATAAATGTAAGGTTATGCATTTGGGATGCAAGAATAAAAAGGCGACTTACAAATTAAATGGAGATATATTGGGGGAATCCTTGATGGAGAAGGATTTAGGAGTGCTTGTAGACAGCAGGCTTAGCACTAGTGCCCAATGTCATGCAGTAGCTGCAAAGGCAAACAAGATCTTATCTTGCATCAAACGGGCAATGGATGGAAGGGAAGTAAACATAATTATGCCCCTTTACAAAGCATTAGTAAGACCACACCTTGAATATGGAGTACAATTTTGGGCACCAATCCTAAGAAAAGACATTATGGAACTAGAGAGAGTGAAGAGAAGAACCACCAAATTAAAAAAGGGGATGGACATTCTAACTTATGAGGAGAGGCTAGCTAAATTAGATTTATTTACATTAGAAAAGAGGCGTATAATAGGGGATATGATAACTATATACAAATATATTCAGGGACAATACAAGGAGCTTTCAAAAGAACTATTCATCCCATGGCCAATACAAAGGACTCGGGGCCATCCCTTAAGTTTGGAGGAAAGGAAATTTCACCAGCAACAAAGGAAAGGGTTCTTTACAGTAAGGGCAGTTAAAATGTGGAATTCATTACCCATGGAGACTGTGATGACAGATACAATAGATTTGTTCAAAAAAGGTTGGACATATTTTTAGATGGGAAAGGTATACAGGGATATACCAAATAAGTATACATGGGAAGGATGTTGATCCAGGAATTAATCCGATTGCCAATTCTTGGAGTCAGGAAGGAATTTATTTTTCCCCTTAATGGGGTTTTTTGTTTGCCTTCCTCTGGATCAATAAGTAAGTATAGATATAGAATAAAGTATCTGTTGTCTAAATTTAGCATAGGTTGAACTTGATGGACGTACGTCTTTTTTCAACCTCATCTACTATGTAACTATGTAACTATGTAACTATGTAACTGCCTTTTGAAATTACTGTACTCTACTCTACAGTATGTAATTTCTTTGAACTGCTGCACAACTAATCCTTCATCCCTCCCACACGCACACACAAACTCTATTCGACAGACACCTCCACAGAGTCATTAATTTTCTGAAGTTAGTCATTGTGTTTTTAATCTGTCCCTAGCCGAGCGTCAATCGCCTCACTGCATCTGCGTGTACTCTAAGCCTCTTTGAGATGGGAGATAGCTGCTTACTGTGCATGAGTCACCCAACCCCCCCTCTCCACAGAGTCATTCATTTTCTGAAGTTAGTCATTGTGTTTTTAATCCGTCCCTAGCCGAGCGTCAATCGCCTCACTGCACCTGCGTGTACTCTAAGCCTCTTTGAGATGGGAGCTAGCTGCTTACTGCGCATAAGTCACCCAACCCCCCCCCCCCCTCTCCACAGAGTCATTCATTTTCTGAAGCTAGTCATTGTGTTTTTAATCTGCCCCTAGCCGAGCGTCAATCGCCTCACTGCGCCTGCGTGTACTCTAAGCATCTTTGAGATGGGAGCTAGCTGCTTACTGCACATGAGTCACCCAACCCCCAACCCTTTGAGGCTTTGTTTACGGTAACGCTTTGGTTAATCCCTTCTCGAATTTGAAATGTAAATCTGATTTGCACAGTATTTTGAGAATTGAGAGTAAAAAAAACCATTAACTGATTCATGTTGTTTTGTCATTCATTCTTATGCTGTATGGTTGTTTTCAATGATTATGATTATCAGGAATGTGAATAAATATTTATTTTATTTTTTCAGGAACAATAAAATACAAATATAAAAATAATCATGAATAATACATAATGCAGTCTTTATTAAGTTCTTCTGGCAGATTGAAATTGGATAAACATTTAGAAAACATTTGTAAAACAGGGAGAAACATGAATTATGCACATTTATAGGAATATTATTTAATTATATATATACTGTAATGTATAATATATATATAAGACTGCATTATGTATTATTCATGATTATTTTTATATTTGTATTTGATTGTTCCTGAAAAAATAAAATAAATATTTATTCACATTCCTGATAATCATAATCATTATATATGATTATATATGATTATACATGTATATATATATATATATATATATATATATATATATATATATATATATATATATATATATATATATATATATATATATATATATATATATATATATATATATATATATATATATTATACATTACAGTATATATATAATTAAATAATATTCCTATAAATGTGCATAATTCATGTTTCTCCCTGTTTTACAAATGTTTTCTAAATGTTTATCCAATTTCAATCTGCCAGAAGAACTTAATAAAGACTGCATTATGTATTATTCATTATATATATATATATATATATACTGTATACAGTATACATAGTAATATTATTTTTTCCGTCTTTATCTTGTTCCTCATTCCGTGTACAGTACAGTAGTTCATTGAGAGAGGAGAGGTTTTGTGTACATCAATACTGCTGTTTATATACTGTACATTTTACTGTACAAAGAGATTAGACTGGACACAAAACCCCACCTCCCCCCAGGCCACCCTTTTTTCCTGAAACCACAAGAAAACAAAAAATTAGTGCAGCTATGTGCGTACTGTATTATGGCATTGTGTGAAGTGTAGTACTACTGTAGATGCCTGGTGCTGCTTTCTCTGGAAAGAAAAAAATTGAGCAGTTAGTAGGCAGTTACTGTAGTACTGTCAAACTAGTCTATACTGGAACTACTGTATACTCTGACTACTGTTAAATACTATGTACTGTAACCTGATGGCTGGTGCTGCTCTCTCTGTAAAGAAAAAACTGTAACTACTGTATACTCTGACTATTGGGAAAGAAAAAATCTGTGCCATACTTACCTGTATCATACTGTACTTACAATACTACAGCACAGTACTACTTTCCTGATGCTTGCCAATTACGCGCGATGACAATGGGCAACACAGTGGCAATATGGTCTATATATTTATTGCAGCGTTCCACGGTGAGAACATCGTTCCAAAAACTCATTATGCCTTTCAACAACTCGTCCTTTTTGGAGGGTTTCGCCACTTTCCGGATATGGTCTTTCAGCTGATGCCAGACCATTTCGATCGGATTGAAGTCTGGCGATCTGTCATTGGAAAAAAAGGACAATTAGTTTAAGAGATACAGTACACAGTAAAAACTGTGGGAAACAAATGAGACATGGTTACCGCACTTACTCTGCTGGCGTCTTCACCCAGTTGATACCGTGCTCAAGGATATGCGCTGTTGACGTGGTGTGCTTCGGATAGAAGCGGTGACCATTCGGGAACTCACGTGTGATGTATTGCAGGGACAATATTGTCTTGGAAGAAAGCATTATTCATGATTATTATAGCAAGAAAAGAAAAGTGCTCAAAAAACTGCACAATAGTACAGTACAGTGCATACAGTAAGGCTACACTATTAAAGTACAGTGCATAAGGCTACATTACATTTGATATATTTTACCTTCAAAGATGACAATGCATCCTGGTCCACGCCTAGAGATGGCACCCCACACATGCAGCTTCACGGGGTGTTTTGGCCGCGGCTTCAAAGATATGCGGCCTTTTTGTGGAATGCAAATCTTGCAAATCTCTCCAGCGACACAGTAGACTCATCAGTGAAGATGCAATCCTGGAAAGTTTCCCCACTGTCGATCCATGCCTGGGCCTGGACCAGTCTTTTGATTTTGTTTGCGTCCCGTATCATGGGGTACGCTCTGTAATGACAAGGAATAAATAATTTTAGCGGTACAGTACAGTTTGCTAAACAACACTTTTACCTCCTGTACTGTCCAGTAATAACCTCACACGTCCATATTTCCATCCAATGCCGCGTCTCATCTTTTTTATGCTGGTCTCGGATACAGTGAGATTGTGCTTTTCCTGCAGAGTGTATTTGACCCTTAATGCACTCTTCTCATCATTCTCCTCACTTATTTTGTCCACCAGAAGAGTTGTCTCCCTTCAATGTAAAGAAAATATATTGTTTTGTTATTGTGCAGCAATATAAAAATTATATATACTGTTGTACTGTAATATAAATATAAAAAAATATATACTGTTGTAATATAAATATAAATATAAAAAAATATACTGTTGTAATATAAATATACAAAATATATATACTGTACTGTACTGATATAAATATAAATATACAAAATATATATATACTGTACTGATATAAATATAAATATACAAAATATATATACTGTACTGATATAAATATAAATATACAAAATATATATACTGTTGTAATATAAATCAACAGAAATAACAAAATATTAAATTTACATTAAAATTTAAAAAAAAATTAAGTTGTATAAATATACTTACGCGTTAGTTACCCTTGGTGCCCTTTTGCGGTCTCTGTTTTTTCCGTGTGCATGATAGCTCACGGTGGTTGCTGGCACAACGAGGCCAGAAGTAACTAACCAGCGTTGGATAGTAGCAATTCGGTGTCCGCTCGTGTACATCTCCTTAATTCGCATGCTGAGATCCTTGGAAATCTTTTTAACAACCATTCCTGCGAGTAGAAAGAAATACAAACACAAGAATGTATATTCGATGTTTAGTCGATGTGTATTCAATGTGCAGTGAATCCACAAAATGGATGGTGTATTTATACGGTAATGACTCACATTAGAGTACGCCCACTTTCAACACCTGTACCTCGCTGACATGCATAAAAGGTTACACACTTTGCATAGCCCACCACTCGATGATCTTTATCTGAACTTGCCCTTGTCCAGATACTGCATTACTGTATGCCATCTGCTTCCATGGATCAACCCCGATTCTACGGACGCATGAATCCACTCGCCTCTGCCGTGCCTGTCAAGCAGAAAAAGCGAAAGGCGGTTGCCGTTTCCACACCAAGGTAAAAGCGACAGGCTAAGGCCAATAAAGAAAACCTTCTGCTGACCCAAAGGCTAAGGGTTTTCATAGACGTCAGCCTTATTATGTCAAGAAGATATACGGTGATGTACTCTCGACGCAAAACGATTGGCAGCCAACCCATCGAATCCGCAGACCACTTCCTCACATACGCTTCGATGACTCTGCCTCCGCTGTCCCAGAAATCTTTAGCCCGTCTTCTCCACCCCTCGTCCTCGACGCTGCCGCCGACCTCCCGGAAACCCACAGGCTATCCTCTCCAGTTCTATCCGACGACGCTGCCTCTGAAATCCACGGGTCACTTTCTCCTTTGCTCTTAGATGACTCTGCTTCTCGCCCGGAAATCCAAAGGTCACTTTCCCCATCCCTCTTCGACGACGGTGCCGCTTCTCCTCTACCGGATATCCACAGGTCACCTCCTCCACCCTTCTTCGACGTCGCTGCCGCTTCTCTCCATGGAACCCCCATCTCATCCTCCGTTTAACCCATCCACCCAGATTTCCAGATGCCATGCACAAGAAGCAGCTCGTTAGACCGGATGCTGAGTGGGATAACTGTGGATCTCCCCGGGAACTCTATTGTGCTAGCAAAGATAGATTTGCTTCTGGAGACCATGCTCAATGTGGAGCAACGGATGATACATATGGATCAACGGATGGATCGAAGGATGGAGAAGATATAGGCTGACATAGCGGGTATACATTATTTGCTCTGTGTTAATGGCCCTGTTTCCCCGACGCTGGAGCAGGGGGGTGACATGGATGTGATGAATGGGACCTTCAACCCCCTTCCATCACCAAGCGCACCCCCTCCACCAGAAGATGTAGTGTACATGTATGCCGTTGAGAATGACATGACAACCCCGTCAAGACCACGCCAGGAGGCAACACGGCGACCAAGACCGGAAGAAAGCTTCCTCCCAGACAACCTACCATCGCCCGTTGCCTCAAGCACACCCGCTCCCAAAAGACCTATATTCGCTCGCATCGATACGGTGCCCGACATCACCCTGTGCGATCTGCCACCGGCGCTCAGGGAGAAGTATAGGGTGAAGAGTGCTGGTGCACCCCACAAGTATGCCTTGTTACTTTTTAAGCACCATGTTCCCTACTCGTTGTACTGCGACTGGGCCTTCAAAGTAAACTACGAAGGAAATCGCGTTAAAAAGGCGCTTCCTGCCAATTTAAGAAAGAACATTCTGGATGAAATGCGGCGCTTTTATCCAATTACAGATCCTGTAATGAAAGGCGTTATTCATGATTCCTATAGCAAGAAAAGAAAAGTGCTCAAAAAACTGCACAATAGTACAGTACAGTGCATACAGTAATGCTACACTATTAAAGTACAGTGCATAAGGCTACATTACATTTGATATATTTTACCTTCAAAGATGACAATGCATCCTGGTCCACGCCTAGAGATGGCACCCCACACATGCAGCTTTATGGGGTGTTTTGGCCACGGCTTCAAAGATATGCGGCCTTTCTGTGGAATGCAAATCTTGCAAATCTCTCCAGCGACACAGTAGATTCATCAGTGAAGATGCAATCCTGGAAAGTTTCCCCACTGTCGATCCATGCCTGGCCTGGACCAGTCTTTTGATTTTGTTTGCGTCCCGTATCATGGGGTACGCTCTGTAATGACAAGGAATAAATAATTTTAGCGGTACAGTACAGTTTCCTAAACAACACTTTTACCTCCTGTACTGTCCAGTACTAACCTCACACGTCCATATTTCCATCCAATGCTGCGTCTCATCTTTTTTATGCTGGTCTCGGATACAGTGAGATTGTGATTTTCCTGCAGAGTGTATTTGACCCTTAATGCACTCTTCTCATCATTCTCCTCACTTATTTTGTCCACCAGAAGAGTTGTCTCCCTACAATGTAAAGAAAATATATTGTTTTGTTATTGTGCAGCAATATAAAAATTATATATACTCTTGTACTGTAATATAAATATAAAAAAATATATACTGTTGTAATATAAATATAAATATAAAAAAATATACTGTTGTAATATAAATATACAAAATATACATACTGTACTGTACTGATATAAATATAAATATACAAAATATATATACTGTACTGATATAAATATAAATATACAAAATATATATATACTGTACTGATATAAATATAAATATACAAAATATATATACTGTACTGATATAAATATAAATATACAAAATATATATACTGTTGTAATATAAATCAACAGAAATAACAAAATATTAAATTTACATTAAAATTTAAAAAAAATTAAGTTGTATAAATATACTTACGCGTTAGTTACCCTTGGTGCCCTTTTGCGGTCTCTGTTTTTTCCGTGTGCATGATAGCTCACGGTGGTTGCTGGCACAACGAGGCCAGAAGTAACTAACCAGCGTTGGATAGTAGCAATTCGGTGTCCGCTCGTGTACATCTCCTTAATTCGCATGCTGAGATCCTTGGAAATCTTTTTAACAACCATTCCTGCGAGTAGAAAGAAATACAAACACAAGAATGTATATTCGATGTTTAGTCGATGTGTATTCAATGTGCAGTGAATCCACAAAATAGATGGTGTATTTATACGGTAATGACTCACATTAGAGTACGCCCACTTTCAACACCTGTACCTCGCTGACATGCATAAAAGGTTACACACTTTGCATAGCCCACCACTCGATGATCTTTATCTGAACTTGCCCTTGTCCAGATACTGCATTACTGTATGCCATCTGCTTCCATGGATCAACCCCGATTCTACAGACGCATGAATCCACTCGCCTCTGCCGTGCCTGTCAAGCAGAAAAAGCGAAAGGCGGTTGCCGTTTCCACACCAAGGTAAAAGCGACAGGCTAAGGCCAATAAAGAAAACCTTCTGCTGACCCAAAGGCTAAGGGTTTTCATAGACGTCAGCCTTATTATGTCAAGAACATATACGGTGATGTACTCTCGATGCAAAACGATTGGCAGCCAACCCATCGAATCCGCAGACCACTTCCTCACATACGCTTCGATGACTCTGCCTTAGCTGTCCCAGAAATCTTTAGCCCGTCTTCTCCACCCCTCGTCCTCGACGCTGCCGCCAACCTCCCGGAAACCCACAGGCTATCCTCTCCAGTTCTATCCGACGACGCTGCCTCTGAAATCCACGGGTCACTTTCTCCTTTGCTCTTAGATGACTCTGCTTCTCGCCCGGAAATCCAAAGGTCACTTTCCCCATCCCTCTTCGACGACGGTGCCGCTTCTCCTCTACCGGATATCCACAGGTCACCTCCTCCACCCTTCTTCGACGTCGCTGCCGCTTCTCTCCATGGAACCCCCATCTCATCCTCCGTTGAACCCATCCACCCAGATTTCCAGATGCCATGCACAAGAAGCAGCTCGTTAGACCGGATGCTGAGTGGGATAACTGTGGATCTCCCCGGGAACTCTATTGTGCTAGCAAAGATAGATTTGCTTCTGGAGACCATGCTCAATGTGGAGCAACGGATGATACATATGGATCAACGGATGGATCGAAGGATGGAGAAGATATAGGCTGACATAGCGGGTATACATTATTTGCTCTGTGTTAATGGCCCTGTTTCCCCGACGCTGGAGCAGGGGGGTGACATGGATGTGATGAATGGGACCTTCAACCCCCTTCCATCACCAAGCGCACCCCCTCCACCAGAAGATGTAGTGTACATGTATGCCGTTGAGAATGACATGACAACCCCGTCAAGACCACGCCAGGAGGCAACACGGCGACCAAGACCGGAAGAAAGCTTCCTCCCAGACAACCTACCATCGCCCGTTGCCTCAAGCACACCCGCTCCCAAAAGACCTACATTCGCTCGCATCGATACGGTGCCCGACATCACCCTGTGCGATCTGCCACCGGCGCTCAGGGAGAAGTATAGGGTGAAGAGTGCTGGTGCACCCCACAAGTATGCCTTGTTACTTTTTAAGCACCATGTTCCCTACTCGTTGTACTGCGACTGGGCCTTCAAAGTAAACTACGAAGGAAATCGCGTTAAAAAGGCGCTTCCTGCCAATTTAAGAAAGAACATTCTGGATGAAATGCGGCGCTTTTATCCAATTACAGATCCTGTAATGAAAGGCGTTCGAGACTGCATTAATGGCGTTTTGTGCCATGCAAGGAATCGGCCATGGATGGACAATGTGGAGGACTTTCTGTAAGACCATACTGTTGTGCTGAACTGTATTGTACTGTACTGTACATGTTTTGACCTGCTGTACTTGAATAAAGGAGATGTTGTTGTGTGTTTTTTTACTTGTATTTATACAGAAATGTTTTAACTTGCTGTCCACACAAACAGGACCTGCAGAATTCCAGTCCCTGAGGGCCGCAAACAGGCATGGTTTTCAAGGTTGTCCTGAAAACCTGCCCTGTTTGCTGCCCTCGAGGACTGTAGTGGTGCAGGTCTGACTGACAGTTTTGCACACCATCCCATTGTACTGTATATGTTTCTTTAATAAAGGAGATGTTTCGTTTGTATACTGCATTTTATGAATAAAGTTTTTTTTGTAATCACAGGTAAGACTGTACTGTTGTGCTGAACTGTATTGTACTGTACATGTTTTGACCTGCTGTACTTGAATAAAGGAGATGTTGTTGTGTGTTTTTTTACTTGTATTTATATAGAAATGTTTTAACTTGCTGTCCACACACACACAGGAAGTGCAAAATTCCAGTCCCTGAGGGCCGCAAACAGGCACGGTTTTCAAAGGTTACCCTAAAAACCCGCCCTGTTTGCTGCCCTCAAGAACTGTACTGGTGCAGACAGTTTTGCACACCATCCCACTGTACCGTATATGTTTTGACTTGCCGTTCTTTAATAAAGGAGATGTTGCGTTTGGTTAATTTTATGAATAAAGAATTTGTTTTTAAAACATGTGACTGTAAAACATACTGACTGGCATAAATGTTTTCACAACTGTTGCAGTAAACCATACACCTGTTGATGTTTTGAATTGCTGTGCACTTCAAATGTTTCTACATTGTACAGTATTTGTAAATAAATGTTTTTGTACTTACTCCACCAATAAAAAAACATGTTTATTTGTTTTACATTGTTTCATTGGCTCCTTTGCTACTGTAACAAAATACAGTGTTTCTAGAATGTCGAGGCATACTGCACTGTATACATGCTCAGTATAAGAGTAGTAAAAAAAATAGAAGACACAAACTGTACTTTATGTACTGGCACTGTAATACATGTAGAATAAATGCATAGTTTTTATCTTTTCGGGTTTATTACACAGTATACTGTATATAAAAAAGTATTGTATACTGAACGGCCAGAAAACATCAGCATACTGTTTCAGGTACAGTATTCTATCCTAATCAATAACAATGGCCACTAAACTGTAGACTCCGGTACGTGGCTTTTTAAATCCGATTCAACAATGTGCAGGCACTGTTACACAAAGCGATATTAGCCATAGAAATCCCTCCATTAGCCGTTTTCTTTTCTGAGGAAAAACAAAAAGAAAATTTATACTGTAATGGTCAGCCCTCTAAAGACGCTCCCAGCCAGTCCCACCAATAATTTTCTCGGGGGGCGTCTCCTGTTCACATGTGCACGCGCCTACCGTCGATGTAATGACACGCATATGCATTTCAAGAAGGTTCCAAAGCGCATGTGCCTAGCATTTCACCAATTGTTCAGTATCTGCAGTACAGTACTGTAGAAGCCGCTCAGCCAATGATATTGCTTACAGGAGAATCGCTTGACTTTCGAATCACACCGATATTTATACTGCATTGTCAAAATAAAAAAAAACACAGAAAATAATACGGCAACAATACTAACAATACACACCATAGAATTTCCCATTCAGCTGGCGCCGGCGGCGGTCCACTGCCAGTCCAGTGTTCTTGATCATCCACGTCGATAGTTTGCAGCGGGACTAGTCCACCTGTAGTCAGCTGATGAGGCTGGAAATTGCTTAGGTACATGCAAGCTTGATTGAAACTGCACGTGAAATCCGGCTCAGGCTTGCTGGATAGGCACCAAGGGTTGTCACTGACGGTGGGACCGTCATTGGAAGCCATTGCTGGTGCATTGTTTGGCAGTGACTGTTGTTTCTTAGTTGGTTTTAACACGACCCTTTGCCTTTTGCCGTCATCATGATCATAGATACAGGAAAAAGCCGGTGATACACACCAATACCCTCCAACAAATTGTGGCTCAATACGATAAAAACAGGGATCGCTACATAACCTTTTCCTTATTGGACGCTTCCACGTATGAGGAGCTGGCGAAAATTTGTAAAAGTCATACTGTAGTTTTCGATAAAATACTGATACATTTGAACAACTGTTGCCATCTTATCCTCTGTTGCATTAATCACGGCCCATATCAAATACGCGTAACTTCTGTCGGGTTTTTGGAAAGCGGGCTGCACTTGAACACTCATGGCGGGCTGCGGGTCTCTGGAGAATACTGTAACCGAAACTGGTCTTTGTCTTTGTTTAATATGAAAAGCCTAAATTGATACATTTTTGCAACCTCTTCCTTCAGTCTCAAGGCCAAGTTACAATAGCACACTGTGGAATCTTTTTTACACGAAACACCTGCAAGTCGACACATTACTGAAGCGCATGCGCATTACAATTCATGAATATTTGCCATCTGGCGGACACACGAAGAATTGCAACCTATTAAATCCGAACCATTCACAATAAACGCATCAACCGCGTGTCAACCGCGCATGACCCGTGGCTGAGAACGCAAAATGAATGCGGCATGCTCCAGGTGAAGTGCGTCGCATTCCAGGAAAAAGCCAGGGGAAAGCTGGTGATGTGTTAGACTCAGATGAGCCGCAGCAGTTTCTAGACACCCTCCCCGTCCTGTGTTAGAAGCTAGGTTTCACCTTTTTGCCCCTCGGGGCATTTGTATACTACTATACCTGTAGTCAGCTGATGAGGCGGGAAATCGCTTAGGTACATGCAAGCTTGCTCGAAACTGTACGCAAAATCCGACTCAGGCTGCAGGTATCCATGCAGGGACAGACAGCAAGGGTTGTCGCTGATGGTCGGACCATTACTGGATGCCGGTGCTGGTGCTGGCGCATTGCTTGAGAGCGACTGACGTTTCTTACTTGGTTTTAACACGACCTTTCGCCTTTTGCCATCTGCATGATCATAGATACGGGAAAAACCCGGTGATACACACCAATACCCTCCAATAAAATCGGGATCAATATGAAAAAAACATGGATCGCTACATTACTTTTTCCTTATTGCACGCTTCCACACATGAGGATCTGGCAAAAATTTGTAAAAGTCATAGTTTTCGATAAAATACTGATAAATTTGAACAACTGTTGCCATCTTATCATCTGTTGCATTAATCGCGGCCCATATTAAATAAGCGTACGTTCTGTCGGGTTTTTGGAATACGGACTGCAATTGTGCACTCATGGCGGGACTCTCAGGACAATAACCAGACCGGAAACGGTGCTTGTCTTTTTTAATATGAAAAGCCTAAATCGATACATTGTTGTAACTTCTTCCTTCAGTCCCAAGGCCAATTTACAATAGACCACTGTGGTATTAAACGAAACACCTGCAAGTCGACACATTACTGAAGCGCTTGCGCATTACAATTCATGAATATCTGCCATCTGGCGGATACGCAAAGAATTGCAACCAATTAAATCCGAACCATTATCAATAAACACATCAACCTGTGAATGCAACATGAATGCGGTATGAATGCGATCAGAATGCGGCATGAACGCGGTGAAGTTCATGGCATTCGGAAAAAAATCCCGTAAAAATGCCGTGATGTTGGAGAATAAAAGGGGCCACGGCTGTATGTCACGTCTGCTTGCCTTTTTGCGTGTATACCGCCTTCTGAAGGTTGTTCTTGATCTTCCCCCATAACTCCTTTAGTTGCTGAATACGGTTATCCACTGCTGGAACTCCGGATGTTTCTTCTGATGAGGGAAGAGCAGAAGGATGGAAGAAATAAATCTAATTTAGCTATCCTCTCCTCATAAGATAGATTGTCCATCCCCTTTATTAATTTGGTGGCTCAATTCTGCACTCTCTCTAGTTCAAGAATTTCTTTTCTAAGGACTGGTGTCCAAAATTGTACTCCATACTCAAGGTGTGGGCTTACTAAGGCTGCGCTTATAGTGCCGGCTACGGATGACGTCTCCCATCTCCATAGCCCGAGCGAAAGTTGTAATTTATGTTTGGGAGACGTCTCTTGCTACAAGGGGAGTGACGGAAGGCAGAGGGGCGGGGACAAGAGCAAGGGGGAAGGCTGAAATGGAGAGGAGCTGTAATTTCTGTTTGTATACTGAATTTACAGTACTTTTACTTTAAATTACGGGAGAATTTACTATTTTAAAAGTTGTTCATATTGTGTGTTTCACTTGACAGACACACTCCCACACACACACACACACACACACTCCCACACCCACACATACACTCCTAACATTAACACACACACATCCCCCCCCCACACACACACACACTCACACACACACTCACACACACACACACACACACACTCTCACACACTCTTACACATTCACTCTCACACACTCTCTCACACACACACACACACACACACACACACACACACACACACACACACACACACACACACACACACACACACACACACACACACACACACACACACACACACACACACACACAATCCCAAACAAACACACAATCACACACAATCCAACACAATCAGACACAATCCCACACACCCACAATCCCACACACACACACAACCCCCCCTCCCACACACACTCACACA